>NW_026570379.1:0-248272 GCF_019649055.1 Paramacrobiotus metropolitanus | reverse complement strand
GTATTACATACCAGAGTGGTTGGAAAGGTTTTATCATCAGGTCATTATCTTCGGAATGGAAGGGATGCAGGAGAATCGCAACGATGTATTGGCTTTGGAGGTGAAATGTGAGTACAGTAAAGCAGCGTTTTAGGTTTCAAAGTAAAAAAATTGTTCATGTGGCTAACAGGAAGGACAGTTGTGTTTATGTGTTATCTCCGAAACTACAACCATCGATCAGGTGAACTATGGATATTGTTTTTCTCTAAATCACCTAAAACACAGATTCCAGTTGAATTTTAGCACGCTTAACCATGACCTTCGCTAAATTTAAACCGCCACCAATGAGGACCAGCAATGCCAGTCTGTTTTACTGTTTAAATTATTGTTTAAAATTTTTACTGCCTGTGTTTACTGTTTTTCTGAATCATTTTAAGCAGTTTTACTTTTTTACCTGCGCAAGCTCATTGTTATCTGAATTGGCTACGAATAAACAACACTCAACTAAATTTAAACTGTTTAACTAGGTATTTCAACAGCGTTGGAAAAATTCCCAGCTTATAACGTGCGACGATCCTTTGTTAACGAATGGTCGGCTACTGGAATATTTTGCCGAAAGTGTCAAAGACGGCCAAGTTGTTGCTACCACACATCAACAAATTTGTGGACGGAAGCGCGAAAGTGCGTACGGCCCGATTTAATCGAGCATTCGTTGTCGCAACCAACAGCGTGATCCCGAGAGCTGCTAACGTAAGTTAAATTCTGTAGACATTACAACTGAGTTCTTAACTTCGTAATACTGAATAATGCACTACGATTCCATTTCTTCGTTTTCGACGACTACCACGTTGCATAATTCGTTAAGATCCCATATGATAATTCAAAAAGAAACGTCAGGCTGATAATAAAATTGAAAACCAATATATAAGAACCTATATCAGAGCTTAGCGCTTTCAGTCTAACCATTGCACTGGAAAAGTTCATGCTCAGCGGTCATCAGACATTTACCCATGATCTCTAATAAATCTCCAGTTGGAATATTTTTTGATTTTCCCAATAAATATATGACGCAGGTTAGTCAGAATGGAAAGGATGATCGGTGGTATCGAAGTTTGATTATGACTATAAAGGTCATTATGGAAATGAATTAATTCTTCATGAGTATTTCCTCTGTGTTTCAACGAGTCCGAATTCTTGCTGCAGAAATGGCGAATGAATATAATTTAAGTATTAAAATTTCAATTCTTGCTGCAGAAATGGCGAATGAATATAATTTGTATTAAAATTTCAGTGGACGCGGATTTTACGGATATAGGCTTGTGCGTCCGATCAGGTATATCGTTTATTATATTCATTTGCTTTCGTATTGATCTTGAAACGTTATCTGCTCTTAGCTTACTGTGTTGGTAAGATTTCTCTGCTGCAGCACCATTGTACGTTATAACTTGACGCTTCTCTTGTGGTTTTCAGCGAAGTCATCTGAATTTGACCTAGATTTCGATAAGCCGATGGAGAAGATGCCGGTGGACTTCGACATTGAGGATCCGGCTCCTTGACTGTAGCGACAAACAGGATCGTGGCGTTCTGAAGAAGATCATCAAAGAAGGCACCGGACGGATACACCATTCGATGGATCCATTGTGCACGTCCATTACATCGGACGCCTGGTGGATGGCAGTGTTTTCGATTCCAGCCGCAAGCGAAATGAGCGTTCAAATTCGTTCTGGGAAAGCGTAAGATGCAGTTTCTCTTTCCGTCGTCATTTTATTGTGAGGATAAATTTCAGGAGAGGTGATTCAAGCTTGGGATTGGGCTGTTTCGACCATGAAAAAGGATGAGATCTGTGAGATGGTCTGCAAATCAGCCTATGCATACGGAAAGATTGGTAGTCCATCAAAAATCCCATACTCAAACTCAACACTGATTTTTCAAGTGGAACTACTGAATTGGGATGTAAGTTTGTCTGTGTATTAATTTTAGCTTTTGTAGATTTTGAGATTTTCGGAACCGATTTTTCCGAAGCGGTCAAAACTGAAAAGTATTTTATGTTTGCGTTTGCATAGCGCTTTTGTATGTAATTCGTAACTCTTGTGATTTGTGTAAAATTCTTTGGGTTGAGTATTAACTAGAAAAGTGCACTCGCTTTTGCGGGCACTGCATGACCGAAGAGTAGCGTGAAGGGTAGATTTAAGGGTTAAGTAAGGTAAGTTCTTGTCGTAAGGGTTAAGTTCTTGTGTTGTACCAGAACTAATGCAACAGATTACTGAAGGTAATCTGCTGCATTAGTTCTTGTGACTTTTTGGTCACCTCAAATTATCGCTACAGAATGTCATAAATTTTTCGAGGCGCATAGAAACGAAATTAAATAATTGGCTCATTAAAACGCAAAGCACTAGTAAATACGCTATCGTTTGGTTTATTTCAGGATGAAGAAATTGGCACAGAAAAACTTGTGAAACGGATTATACGAAAGGGTGCTTCCACGCCCAGTGACCATTCCTTTGTTGAAAGTATGTATATTACCGGAATTTGCATGACATCGTGTTTGGACAGGATTAGCCGGAAAGCAGTTTTTGGCTGCATAGCTTTGCTTCAAAGAAAAATGCAATATGACTTTTCACTGATAACCTTTAACATCGTGGGATTCGTATGCGCTGTGCAATATCATAGTCATAATTACTTTGTTAATTCCAGTCCGCCTGTGCGGGTTGTATGAGGGGCGCAAGTTTGACGAACGAGAAGTGGAATTTTATGTTGACGAAGTAGACGACGACCTGCATCTTATTCCTGGCATTGATTTGGCCGTGAAGAAAATGAAAAAGCATGAATGTTCGTTATTTACTTTTCATTCGGATGTCGCTTTTGGACGAGAAGGAAACAGGCAATGGAAGATCCCCGGTAATGCGGAAGTACGCTACGAAATCACGCTTCTGGATTTCGAGAAGGTAAATGTCGCTTCCAGTATATCTTCGGAAATAATTTTGGTCCTACGTTGAGGTTACCGACTAATAAAACGCTGAAGAATCAAGCTGTTGTGCAATTAAAAACCTAATGAGGTTGTGAATGTACAGGACCAAGACACTAGGTGCATGAATCCGGATGAGAAGTTCGAAACAGCGGAGATGTATAACGAAAGAGGATCTCAGGCGTTCACGGTTAGTAAAATAATTTGCGTTTAACGTTGAAGCTCATTTAGTACTGGATTTTTATGCTATAGAAAGGAAGACACGCGGCAGCGATTAAACATTATGAACGAATGAAAAAGATGCTGGCCGCTGACGCGGAATTTAAAGATGAAAACGAGGAGAAACGCAAGAAAATGTTGGCTGTATCGCATAACAATTTGGCTGCCGTTCATTTGAAATTGGGCGATCTGTACGCTGCGAAACGAGCCACGGAAGAAGCTTTGACGCTGGATCCCAACAACATCAAAGGGCTTTATCGAAAGGGAACTGTAAGTGCAGATCTGTTATCTTGGTTTGTGAATTACTGCAACGTAGTTAATTCACATACTGGGGTTGCTCTTTAGGCCAACTTCGGCTTGAGAGACTACGAAGAGGCTAAACGCGATTTCCAGCGAATTGTCGATCTGGAGCCGAACGGATACGAAAAAACAAAGGAGTATCTCAAGACGATCGCTGATATACAGGATGCTGCGGAAAAGGAAGAACATAATAAAAGAATGAAATCGATGTGCGGTATGATGAAAAATGTTCGCAAATGAGTACGGATAAGGCCAGGCCGTAACCTCCTTTGAAGGGCAGCGAATCGATTGGCAGACATTCGTTTTTAAATTCTGTGACATTGTCTCATAAATACGGACTTGCTCGGTTTTGGTTTTTTCTCCCAAATATTTTTACTATGCATCCGTGTGTTGCACATATATTGCGGGAAATTGTCGTTGGGACGAATTTTATGTATGTTTTGTGTTTTATATGTATTTCGATGCATGTTTTTTTGCCTGAATGACTGGAACTGAATGCTTGGATTGATGGTTTCGAATGAGTAAAGAATCGGCGTTTTTAACGGGGAAGATTTAATGGCCAATGATTCTGCAACGCAGTAACCAATGGGCAACTTAAATTTTCGGGGGTAAACTTTTATGCTCCTGGCCTCGTTCTAACGTCTTATAGCATTGGGCGCGATTCAAGTATTACGTAACGGAAATTTTCCACTTTTTCGACCACCCCCCCACCCTTTTGTGACCTTTATCCATGTATTACTTATGGGCGGGTAACGCCAGCCGGACCCACCCCCCACCCCCTGAGCCGTTACGTAATACTTGAATCGCGCCTTGGCCAAAGTTTCGTTGTATTCAGTTAGACACTTCATAACAATTTCGCGACTGGGATACTTTCCTAATAAATTTGGTTCCATCTGTTGAGCGGAGCTTTGTCTTGTGGACATACATTCGGGACTGCTCTGCGGACGCAGAACTGCCGGATTTCGTCTTCAAGATCGTTGGCATGTGCACACTTCTCGAACAGCATTTGATTGGTTTCCTGATACAATGCCACCTTGTCCTTCAGCTCTGTGATCTGCTGTTTTTTGATCGAAGAATAATTTGTTGCCTAATAAAATAATTAATGGCAGTACAGACTGCTGTTTCTGACAATGACTAAAGAAATGAGCAATTAAATCGCGCATAAATGCTTTTATAATTTTTCTTATTTCAATCGTCACCTGAAACCAGTGGTGTTATTTCCTATGCTCATCCGTTTAAAGCTGAACAGTAATGAATAGGCTTCGATAGATTCCAGTCTACTGGGACAATAATTGTTATAAATTACATAAACGAAATTAATGTGGTTTTGAAAAATTGTAATTGTAACTGAAACAATTGGACATTCCGAGTACAAGCACCTATAAGTTTATAACTGATCTACCACTGATGCGTACCCTAACCTTTCAAGACGTCCATCCGTGAAGCAACACAGGAATCGTGATACGCGTCCCTTTCTCCCTTGAACCGTTTACACTGTGCTTGTACGCTGTTTAATTGCTCTAGAACATGCGCTAACTGATGCTGTAATGTGTCACAGTCTGAGCAGGTTTTGGGCATGGCTTGACAAGGTCACATGAGGAATGAGGTCGAGCCCTTTGATGTTAAGATGTTACGTACAAGGAATAACACAGTGGATGGAAAAATATTGTGATAACACCACTAATTATCCAGAAAGAAGTGAAATAAGCTATCTAACGAAAACTATGAGTTTTTAGATGTCTGTACTTCTGCTTCGATAATGTAAATGCCTCTTTGATAGCAACAAAATTACTGTACAGTTTTAGTTCGAAAATTTTATAGAAGTACGTAGGTATTCTTGGGGGAGACCGTTACAGTACTTTACAGATAACTCTATACTACTTCTGCAGCTAGTTTTACGACACACTTTTGCCATGTAAAGTGCTTTGAAAAGTTGTAATTGTACTCTTGTACTTCGCTTAATAATTAATTTTCTGCTTAGGTACTGTACAGATACGTCATAATGTTTTTTAGTAAAAAATTAAATTATTTATGCATATAAATTATTTTCTTTCCTCCAGTATTTTGGAAATTAAATTATTTATGCATATAAATTATTTCTTTCCTCCAGTATTTTGGCCTCCGACATATAAAGCACGTAAATGTTGTGAATCACACGTATAGACAAGTTGTGTTAACGGTGTTCCGTAATGACAAATTTTATTTCCGTATGTTTCACAAAATTCTAAGTTTTATTTAATAATATGTTAATTGACAGTTATAGCGGTTATCAAAGACTCGCTGCAGTCTGTTTTCGGGAACGTATTTTATGCAAGCAGGAGATGATCCAGTAGAGAATATAAAGCAGCAAAAATGCTGCTCCCAGGGAAATAAAGGGAATAATTGGTTGCAAAACAGTGTCGAGAAATGACCCTGAATCATCCTTGGCCATCGCAACCTAAATGGTCAGCTGTGTCAGTAACCGGCACCGGTAAGACTACACGATTGCATGTTGCACTCTTTTATACGAATTAATCAGAATAGAATATAATATTAATAACAACAATTACCAGATCATAAGTTGCACTGAATTTCGTTCATAGCTTTGTATGTACACTCCATACAGTATCATATATATAGATATGCTAATTTGATAAATAGTTTAGACTTTCATTAGTGTATCTGTACACTACATAAAGCTAATTGCTTACTATTCCTTTTTGAGCATATTTGTTCATCTGGGAAGCCATCAAGCTCTGCACTTTATGTCATCAAATTTCCTCAGTATGTACAGTAAACATCGTACGTTTTCCTACCTGCATTTTTTGTTCGTTGTTTTTAATTTGTTCCAGAGCATGGTAAAATCTGCGAGCCTGAAGGGTGCGATCTAGGTACTCACTGCTTTCATAGTACAAAATCTTCGTGGCTTCGTTCAAAAGTTTTGGCTTTCGGATTAGCACTTCATGATGACGGAGATCGGAAACAAGACGCTGCCGTAGGGAGAAATGTAATTCGCGAATTTCTTCTTCCGGAACATTTTTATGATTATGTAATCGCTATGGAGAAATGACGATATTGGCTAATTATACGAACAGCTTACGATTAAAACTTGCATTGTACTTGTTAATCATGGATAACGGTAATCATTTTAACTGTTTTTGTATAATTGGTTTTTAAATCACTTCTTACTTCTTAATTGAATTTTACAAGATATGATAGACTGAAGTACAGAGCACATGAGGCAATTGGTTGTGCCTACTAGCTGACGATGAACACAAGTACCTGCAAAGTTGCTTTCTTGTAATGATTTATTAACGTCGCTGTGAATTCCTGGCCGATAAATTCCAGCTCTTTCTGTAATAATGTAATAATTTCAACGCAACCAATGAAATAAACTTGCTCCATATTTAAACTAAAGCTCCACTCATTGTCTGTGTATAAGTAAAGTCAGAGATATTTATTTGGCTACTTCATAAAGTTACCTCCAAGGCATCCTGGACCGTGGGAATACGCGTGTTCCCAAAAATTTCTTCATACACCTGCAAGCGTTTTTCCTATAATTTGTATAATGCAAATTATCAAGATTACGAAAAACACTAACTTTTACACATTTAATTTGCAATTTGAATAACTGTGTGGCGATATTTTTATCATAGGAAAATTAATACATAGGTTGTTTGAAAACCTTTAATCGCTCAGCCAGATCGTGACCGGTCAGCTGCTTTCCAAAGATAGTTTTTGGAAAAATTGTGAGCGGACTAAAGTGTGAGCTAAACAACTGAGAACAGGCCTCTCCAAACACTGGATTGATATCTGCAAAAAGCTTCCTTGTTCACAAAATACGTTTCCCAAATCTATCAATTAGTCGTAGTATTTATGTTCACCATTTTTCGTAAACTGCAAATTTGTGGGATCAAGCGAAATCGTAGGCAGAAATGAACAGCTTATGCCGTGAAATCCTAGCTGCATTTCTTGCAGTGATCCATTCCGATCCGAATCAAAATACCTGCACGATGCAAAATTCACAATATGACATTGTAGCAGAAGTTATAGCTATAGTCATAATAATGGTGATATACTCGTATATAGATATGACTCATATAGCGGTGATACAGTCGGATTATTGTACATTGCTGCTAATAAAGCCTTAATACGCTTAAACTGACAATATCCGAAATGTAATATTCCGCTTCCCTGCATGTACACATCCGGATTTTTTTCAGCAAGGTGATAATCACGAATCACAAATAAAATATCTTGCAGCAGTCGTTTGTTTCGGGATTCTAACAGAGTGATCACTGGTTGATCGGATGCTGCAACAAGAACACCATGCGCCACCAACACTGAAATTTTGCAAGACGATGCAGAAAGGTTATCTGCGCAACTACCCGTAGCACTTGTTTTGCGGCAACATTAACCGAGTTACAGCAACCATTTGCATAGAATTAGATAGTTAGACTTAATTATAACAAACCTACAAAACATTACTACAAAAACATTTTTTGTGTTTATGGCATTATGGCTTACTTATCGAATTCCCACTGTTATCGATCGTATTTCGAAGCCTCACGGTTGGAGCTCCAAGAAGATTCGTCAGTGCCCGGTCCAGAGTTTGTTTGGTGTTTATGATCTGTGCAAACATTCAGTAACCTAATGTAGCATTCTGGTTAATAGTTTCCTGTATTCATTTTCTTCTTATTTTTACTTTTCAGTATTGGTACAGTTAAAAAAATTCGCTAGTATTGACAACATGGGCTCTGTTAAACGGAACAAGTACTAAACAGCAATAGTTGCCGTGAAAAAATATTTCCATCATTATTTGAGGGATTATTCACAGCTCCCAGTTATTAAAATCATTTCAGTATTCTAAATCTCTTTTATCACTGCTGATAGCGATGTGTGCAAGGGACTGGTGGATTCTGTTAGAACAAGGCATTGTTAGTTTTGAAGAACTACCCTAGAGATCGCTCGATTATGCTGGTAATTTTTATACAATACGTCTCACGAGCAGTGCTTGCAGTATTTATCAGTACGGTAAACCTAAATTTTAATAAAGCTTACCGTTGTGGAAGAAAGCAGAGTAGAAGCGTAGAAGAGTTCCGAGTCAGTTTGGCTGCTGTTGAGATGATTATCAAAAAGCCCTTGAATATCAACGAGGAACACCGCCAACCCATTAGGCATCAGGTAGGGATGTGCCGTGATCCACATGCCTTTAGTGCAGACAAACTGAGCGGACGATGTCTCAAAAAGTCGTTTCCGGCAATAGCGCGGTATCACCGAAGCGTCGTCGTACAACCAGTCTCTGGTGGTCTAGCGCAATGCAGTATAATTATTCAGACGGCAAAAATTAGTTCCCATATATATATTGCAGTGTGCCGGCTCTTTTATAAGGTCATGCACCCATCCTCCTTGGTTCGTTTAAACTCGAATAATTCCTTGCAAATACAGTATATAAGCGGTATTTTTACGTACAGTACGTAAATATGCGCTATCGAATTTAGTCACAGCGCAGCGTTATATACGAGTACACGTCACGCGCATATTTCTAGCGGAACCGTATTTATCACGGACGCATTTTATTAAAATGAAATTAAAGGTCACGGAAGGTAATGAGAAAACACCGCGAAATGTAAAAGGATTGGTTTCTTAACCCACCGTGCTACTGCATGCTAAATATCGTGACAAGATATTCAGAAGTGTCGATTTGCCGCTTCGGTACGTCCCCACGATACTGATTATGGCTACTTTACGTTGTCCAACGAATTCGTTTGACTTCAGCATTTTCCGGAACTTGTCCAAATTGATAAATTTTAAAGACCCGTTTTCTTTGATCTTTGCCAGCTGTAAATGCAAATTAAGGAGCACTGCATATATCAATTCTCGGGACAGTGCATAATTAAGCAATAAAACATAATTTCAAACATAGATTTTCTAGTGAACGCAACGCTTGACCAAACAATAAAAGGGCTATACCAAGATCCGTCACAAGTAAAAATTGCAGCTCATTACGTGCTGCTAAATAAATCGAAGCAGTTGTGCTTTACATTAAGGTATAGGTACTTACGTGTCATGCGTTAGTTTTGCGTTAAGGTTACAATTAAGTAAAAACATTCTCTAGCATTATTATTGCTATTAAATAAAAGACAAACCAAAATTTCTTAATCAAGATGCTATAGGTACGAGTATGCCGACTGTAATATGTCTGCAAGCTTTGAGATTGTCAGCAGGATTTCGATACTAAGTAGTCAAACTTTATACTGATTTCAACTGGTGCACTGCTTACAGTTTTTTAAAATACTAATTAAAGGTCACATACCTGGTAAACAGATTGACGCGTGTGTTTGTGCTTCGAATGTTCGCACCAACACGGCAGTGAATCGTATTCCAGTTCTTTATCAATCAGCACATGCTGATCCATTGTACAGAAGCTGATCATGCTAATCATTACCAACAAAAATAAGAACATCCGCAACGACAAGTGCGCTTTTATCACAGTTTGCATTTGCATGTTTGTTTGAGCAAAGTAAAGGTCTGCCAAATGCCCATTCTAATTACTTTGAATATAGTTGAGTTCATTGCCAGAAAACGATTAACTGACTTTTTAATTCGATTCAAAGCACCTCGAGTTTCTGTAGAACCAACTCGCATAGTGTTTGTACGCTTGCTTCGTAAGCTGTCCGCTACTCCCAATGTTTTGTCTGTATGTTCATTCTGGATCGTATAAGAGTCCACATTTTTTGAGAGTTATTAGGCAGGAGATAGGTTTCTTTATTGAACATGCGTACATACGTGCGTTTTTGGCAATGAGGAGTACTTATAGACCACGAGCGGTGTTTGAGCTTAATTTGCGTACTGATGGGATATTAATATAGATCAGGGACCAAATTATGAAGTCAATCTGTCAAATCCAGTCCGCGCCAGTCGTATCAAAAAATATTCTGACTCTTCTGGCGTTGACACAAAAATATTCGGTACTTCTATCTGTATAACATAAAAATGCGCATAAACTTGCGCTTATGACAAAATTAAACGTAGCAGTACGATCTTCACAGTTTTTTATTATAATTCTCTAGATATAGAGGGTACAAACTAAAGGTTAGCTTTTATATAACAATATCTTTCTGTTTTTTGTGCTTGCACACATGTGACGAGTAAATACTCAACACAGTACTTTCGGCGTTAATATAAGGGTGTACTTTATTAACTGGCGGTATACTAAAGTCACAATTTTTCTATCATAATAAGGGTGTACTAATTTCACATAATATAAAATATTTGTGTAGTAAACCGCCAAATTTTTCGTGACTCTTGTTACATACAAATTCTGATGATAATATCAGGTGCGCTTGTGCTTTATAAGCCTTGACCGTGGTCTGTACGTTGTAGATGATATTTTTAGATACTGAATAAATCTTTTTTCAAACACCGGTAATTTATGCGGTACAACGGTATTGAAACTACAATTATGCATGACATATCAGTGAAGTTTGAATATCGTCGCCATCCAAACGTTCGGGACATGCTGCATGAGATCCTCCAGCTACGCATAAATTTTCTTACAACAAATGGGCGCATCCAAATAGTGCAACCATTAGCCGCTTTTTTGTGTCGTACGTTCATTGATGTGGACGGGCACTGCGCTAGCTGATCCACCAATATTTACGAGTATGTATGCAAATAACCGAAGCAAAATTATACGGAGCCAATTCGTTTGTCGTGTAACGTGTTAGAAGCGATGCAACACGGTAGTGGCACGCAGTCAATAATACAACTTGCATATTATTATGGTACAAAGAATCAGATTTTACGTAATGTACCAGAACAGAATGTGCTTCGAACTATATTACCTAAAATATGGCTTCGAAAGTAATTATCCTGTTTCTGTAATCTGGCTAAGATGAGCTAATCCAAACCGAACTGTCTTCCGATCTGACAGTTTTCTGTGAGCGCTCGGAAATTAAATTATTTCTTGAACCCTGCTTGACCTTTTGGAAATTCAACTACGATCATGTGCTTCGCAAGAAATCGAACGTCTTCTTTTTTTGCAAATCACGAACAGGAACATGTTCACTGAATTACGTACAACCGGTGTTTAGCTTGTAAAATTTACTTTTTGCAATCGCAGCCCGGACAAGGACATGTGTAAAGTTTTGCGAATACAGTTGTATTACTGTGCTATATTATCGAAGAAGTACATGTACGATTATGAGCATGGACAGCAGCTGCGGTTCGGTTAACCCATCAAAGATGTTTGCTAAGGATTAGATCGTTGTTTACCATTGTGAACCGGCTTGTAAGCGGCCCAATGGTCAGTATTTAAAGTGGCTAATTTACGGCGATAATTATCGCGGCCAGAACACTGCCAGTCTGGAATGGAGAGCGACATTTCGACCCGCCAAGCGGAACACAAGAATGTACAGCGCCATGCTTGACAAGGCAAGCTTATGATAAAACGCCCCCAGTGAGATCTTTATTGCACCCAGTAGCCATAATAATATCCTGTAAACAATATATCCAATTCTTAGACAAACTGTCAGTAACTTAAAACCTTTCTTTCGGAATTCTTGTTCGCTCTACTTTAAGATTACCGGCATTAAATATCAAACTTGCAGTACTACCGTAGGATATGCAGTACATCAACCAAATTGAACTCTATTTTTCAGAGCAAAATAAGTATTACTTCATTAGCAAAACAACTGGCGAGAACTTTAGAATATACGCGGTGGCCCAATTCACCTAAATGATAAAATTATGAATTCCAAAAACTGCATCATGTTATATACAGTATTTGAACGTGATTTGTATCAATCACAATACTTCATTGGTGATCAGGAAGACTGCAATACCGAACGGAGCAACAGAATAAGATACTTATTGTCAGTGTAGCTATATCTTTAGCTCGCACGTGAATGAATATTTGCAGCGTGTAATCATTTCTTTGAAATATAAGTGTTATGTTGTTATTTGCATAAGTTATTTGTACCAGTATAAATTGAATTAAATTAGTTTACATCTCACCCGCAAACATTATGCGCATGTTATAGAATATGAATATTAATAACGTACATACTCTATAACCAAACGGCACCGCGTAGCCAGCAGCTGGATATCCCGTTATCAATTTCAGCATAGCAATATGGACCAGTGGTCAACTGCACTTTCCGCACGCACACGTGCACATGTGGCATAACAGTTGGTTGGTCGTGTCCCTTGGGTGGTACGTCTAGTTAACCTCGTCGATGACACCGGACCGTGTGGAGCATATACTAGGGCGTCTCCAGCTGTTCGTGCACATCTGTCCAATCTATGCGCTACTTAGATATTTTATTATTCGGGAAATATGATCATCTAACCAATGCCCGGCATTCATTCTAGGCATGTTGTCCATTCATTTTCCCAAATTTCTACTGATGATCATCTTTGACTGGTCAAATGTAAATGTGTGGACGGTCAGCTGCAGTTGTGCTTGGTTGGGCGTATGTCTCGAGTACCAGTAGTGGATATATGCGACTGTGTGGTGGACTGTGTTGACGGATAAGTCAAAATATTTGGAGTGTGCCACTTTATGGTATATATGATTTTTTTGCAGGTAAACATATATTTACATCACTTATCATATGGATATACATGATTTTTATTTACCGCATTCTGGAAAGTTTACTCAGAATGGAATGCAGTTTTTGTCCGTTTACGCGGTTAAACATTATGCGGCGCAAATATTTTTTGTTAAACTGTTTTATATAATAATATCATCTATATTAAGTTCATCGCCAGAATTCATACAGGTTGGTGGTCAACGAGTAATTATGTGGCTTACCCGAAGCAAGTAGTTTGAAACCGCCTCAATTTATCTTATGATTTGTGTCTACAAAGTTTTTAATGTGGCTAGCTGTTCGCAAATTTCTTTTTTTTACATAATAATGTGGTGTACGTATACGCGTACTTATACCTA
Source organism: Paramacrobiotus metropolitanus (assembly GCF_019649055.1). Lineage (NCBI taxonomy): Eukaryota > Metazoa > Tardigrada > Eutardigrada > Parachela > Macrobiotidae > Paramacrobiotus > Paramacrobiotus metropolitanus. The sequence goes on along the minus strand of NW_026570379.1, from coordinate 234,878 downwards.
GTTGCCAGTCTGAAATTTTTAATTTAAGGCAAGCCGATGATGCCTTATTGCGCGATATAATACGTATCCTTCCTACTACCAAAACCAGCACATCGGGTAAAATTAAGCATTTGGTAAAATTAAGCATTTTTGCAGTTTATCAATAAAAAATATAATTTGGCAAGTAGTTTTGCTATATATTGACAAACTTAATAATTATGAGCTGCTCTGGCGCCAAATATTTTTTTAATGGGAACGTGTATGCTTACATTGTTTATCGGCACAGTAAAAGAACAATAAACAAACAGCTGTTGTTTCAAGAGTTATCAGACAGAATAGTCGCAGCTAATGAAGCCCGGTTCGGTCAATTGTTACAGATTCATTAGCTATTATGGCAGCGGAGTTTATATAAATTTCTTCTATGGCGGAAACAAAGTGGCGACGACATTCACATGTCGGATGATAACACTGACGATGAATTCGGATTTATCAAGCCGACCATTGAGCCTAACAAGCACACTATTGTCCAGAAAGTCGTTAGGAAAGCCGTGAAGGAAGTTTTGGTTGAAGATGGGCTTATCGGATATTACGCGGATAATTATCGATGTCGACCCCCTCCGGTCTTCCTCATTGCTGTCAGCATTACAGAGTGACAAGCAAATGTCCTGGATGGTTGATAATTCTGTATCATTATAAAACTATCATCCTGGATTTCGTTAGCGAGCACTTTTGCACAGTCTCGGTCCTTATTAAAATTATGGATCCATTTTATAATGCGATACGTTTTATAATCTGTGATTCTAAATCACATCTACACAACACCTGTTTGCCATTTTGTGATACGATAGTATTGCATAATAGCGTAATAAAATAATAATTTAGTAATTTGGTATTGTAAAAGGGCCACAGAAACTTGAAAAAAATGTTGTAACATATTTTGGTGGTAAACAGCTGAATTACTATAATTATGACAAAATCATTGCAAGAGGTATAGTTACCTGCAAAATACTCGCAGTTTTCGTTAACCGAAAGAGTCACTTGGAATTATATTAATTGATGTTGGCATATGTCATATAAAGTAACGATGGTTTCTAAAGCTTTCCGTCTTTGTGGAATAAATACGTCAAAAACTCACCGAGTATAGACATAACTCGTGTATTTTCGTGTCGGCAGTGGTCAATGCTGACGTGCTGCTTTTGAACGGTCACGCGCACTGGATTTGGCTTCTTTCTATACACGCATTAATAAAATTCATCCCAACAGGGCGCACATGAAATATAGATTATCGATTAGGAGCATATTGCATTGAATCATCGACAAAAGCCATTAGTTTGACCGTTGGTCGGCGGTATATTGATTCGTCGCACTGGCTTTTGTCAGTGACCATTGAATAATCCATAAATTACTCATGCTTTCGCCGATAAATTGCCCTGTAAGTTAAGTAATCAACTATTTTCTTTCCAGCTTGCCGTATTTATCTACTATGGAATTGTGATGGGAAGCGTGTCGACAATTGGGCCTGTTCCCATCGATAGCCCGTTTATTTATCGTCCTGACCGGCGACTGGAAATCTGGCGATCCATTACATATTCCTTTCTGCATGCCGGGTACGAGCTGTGTGCGCATAGCGAACAAACAGCATAATTTTAACTTTTATGGAGAAATTTTGAGTGACCGACGCATCAAATGCATTAGCCGCCAGTATTCACATACAGATTCTCACATTTGGGAAAATTAAAGATAACTCTCACATGTGGGAAGTTCTGCAAAAATGCTTAGTAAATAATTTGAAGTGTAGCTGTATAATACAGTAAAATTATCTTTGCGTATAATGCATAATTCAAACTTATTGTTATTTTAGGTAATAATATTATTTCTTTTGCATGCCGGTATGACCTTCTTATTATTATGCTAATCGTTTTGACAATAATTTTTGTACATTATATACGAGCCACATCATATACATTCAGACAGATTATTATGGTTTTTCAATTCATTTATTTGACTTACGATGTTTTTCTTACAGGTGGTTTCATTTAGTTTTCAATATTATTATCCAAATTTTTGTGGGACTTCCACTGGAAATGGTCCACGGAAATTTTCGCATCGGCATAATATATCTTTCCGGTGTTTTAGCAGGTCAGCGTGCATTTTATTTCTGCGTCTATGTTGTATCTCAGTAGTACGTTTGTTTAACTCACGCCAATTCTGCGCATGTGCATTTGCATTTGCACGGATGCGCAAGTGTGTATGAGCATTTGCACGCGCATCGTAAAGTGCATTTCAATTCACCGGCAAAGTTTTGTGCATGTGCAGCCGATTTGGATATTAATTTTGTAAATTTATTTGTATGTACACAGTAGTACGTTTGTTTAACTCACGCCAATTCTGCGCATGTGCATTTGCATTTGCACGGATGCGCAAGTGTATGAGCATTTGCACATGCGCATATGTATAGTGCATTTGCAATTGCACACATGCGCACAAGTATACGATACACCTGTGCATGTGCATCTGCACGGATATGTGGATAAATGGAAATAATTTTGTAAATTTGATTTGTATGCTGACCACAACACAGTATGTCGTGATTGAATGTACCATGTACCATGGTACATGGCCCAGGTACATGGTACAGGTACCGTTACCATGGTAACGTACCTGGTGCCAAGTACCAGTCGCATATAATAACAGATATGCATTGGCCTATGAAAATCTAGTTGGTAATTACAAACATGTGTGCATTCTATCTGAAAGTTACGGAAGAAAACTGTTTTCGGCCATTGTATACTATCCAATCTTTTTTTGAACCATTGCAACTGCTACTGATTTGTTTACCGGGTGTTGATATGATATTGTTGTACTATTCCATGGATTAACCAGGATTGATAGCCAATTACTTTCAAGCTCTGACGGAATAACGGGTAAGGGAAAGAAGTAAATGTTTGTTTGGTTTACTTTCGTTTCACCCAGAATTCCGATCTTGCGTCAGATTTCGTTCTGTTTGTGTGGATATTTAATTGCATTATTTAAAGCTTTATTGCATTTGATTTACCAGCTTTACTTAATATATGTCGTCATAAACAACTCCGTTTATCATGGCATCATTTTGTAAATAAAAAACCACAATATCAAACAATGTTTCGTCGGTACATGTGACAAAAGAAATTGCAAACACTACAATTCCAGTTTCTGGATACAAAACGTTTTAATGTGTGAAAACCAGGCTCTGTAAAGTTTGGATTCCAAAACGCCCAGGGTGCCATTGCTATCAAAGGCCAGCAGTGCTTCCCACTATTTGCAAGTATTTAAGCACCGTAGATCCACCTTTTTTGTGTCGAAGAACTCCCGAAATACGGAATGGTCGTTATTTACGGACATCAGTCCCCTCCACATGGTATTCGGGATCTGCGGTCTGAACAAAGGACTTAGGGTTACATTCTTTATCGGGCATCTCGTTTATCTTTATTGCCTCACCTTTGTCGAAGAGACGGAACGCAGGATGTGAGTTATAGCGTCATATTACGTAATGTCTGATTCAGGAATCACTTTGTAGGACTTTTCCTATTCCTTCCGTAATGATTATAGCAGCGAATACTATAAAAAATAACACGTACAGAATCACTAACAAAACTTTTTCGCATTTCTTCTGGACGCCAACAGCGTCCGGAAGCATATCTGTAGCCCAGCCATGTTATGCACCTTGTGTTGTGTTTGCAGTGCTTAAATAGACTCGTTATTGTTTTGTGCAGACATGAACATGAACAGAAGAGCGCTGAAAAGGTGTCACCTTTTCTGCTGGCTGAAGCAAGGAATACCATCAAACCATGTGCGTGAGCGGTGGATAGCTTCTAATTTCAACATCAGATTACTTAATTTGCTGAATTCGCCATTTAAGCGTAGAACAATACTGAAAACATTATTTTCAAAATGTATAGTACTGTTAAAGAATATCCGCCTCAGTGCGCCCTTTGGGATGTGTGTTTGTGGACCGACCATGTCAGGTAAATCAGAGTTTGTTTTCTCATTAATTGAGCAACGGAACCGCATGATTGATAAACCACCAACAAAAATTATCTATTGTTACGGTGCTTGGCAAAGTGGATTCGAAAAGCTACTATCTGCAAACCCTTTTATAGAATTTATTAAAGGATTGGACGAATTCTTTGCCTGTTCCGAGTCACTAGATGAAAAGGTGCCTACATTAGTTGTTATTGACGACTTGGCGACTGATCTCTGCAAAGACGTGCGGTGTGCCAATCTTTTTTACGCGGAATCCATCACAAAAATGTTTCAGTTATCGTGCTTCTACAAAATCTATTTAAGCAAGGCAAGGTCATGCGGGACATTACCCTCAATCTACAGTATCTAGTCCTTTTCAAAACGTGAGAGAATTTATTAAAGGATTGGACGAATTCTTTGCCTGTTCCGAGTCACTAGATGAAAAGGTTTACATTAGTTGTTATTGACGACTTGGCGACTGATCTCTGCAAAGACGTGCGTGTGCAATTTTACGCGAAGAATCATCAAAAAATGTTTCAGTTATCGTGCTTCTACAAAATCTATTTACGGCAAGGTCATGCGGAAGGACTACCTCAATCTACAGTATATAGTCCTTTTCAAAACGTGAGAGATGTAAATCAAATAGCATTATTGGCCAGACAGACCGGACTGAAGCAACTGGTTACTGCTTATAGTAAGGTCACTACTACCGTACCAACCTTTAATTTTGGACTTGCGACCAACGTGCCCAGAATACTTACGTATTCGCTCCCATATCTTTCCCAACGAGCACATGAGGATTTATTTGGATCGAAATTCGTCACAACTGCCAAAATGTCGGAACGCGTAAAATCGTTAGCACCCTTTATCATCACCTACAGAATTTAAAACCGCGACAACGACGCGTTCTGATGAGTTACATGAGTAAACCGCAGATGAAAGCTTTGGAAGAAATCGCCGTCAACATTGTAAAAAATACTGTCGCATTGACACCATCCCAAATGGATAAATGTAAACGCCATCGCAAAGCATTAAAGCTCATTGCACTGCGACGCTATCCTCTCAAACAAAAGCGAATAATCTTACAACAAGGAGGATTTATTGGGGCTATCTTACCGGTTATTGCTGGGGTCCTAACATCGTTGATTGGAAATGGATGAGTACTATATTGTTCCTAGACGCATTATGGAAGAGCGCCTGCATGAGAAAATACAAGTTAACAAAAGAACCTCCGGAAGCCAGAGCTGTTGTTTCTTTGGACGAACTTGTGCCAAAACATAAAGACGAACCGATATAAACGAGTATGAGAAAGCCGACCTGCTAACAAGCATTTTGGAGCGTTTCTTAGCATTGAAACAAAAGTCTTACCTGACGAAAACCCTGTGCAATTCTCCGATGAAACCGTGTTGCAACCGGCACCATTAGGAGTACAACAAGAGCTGGAAAAGTTTCGCAAACGCAAAAGAACTGACGAAGATGAAATAGAACAAGTGCCAAAGCAACCGCGCCCACAATTATTTCCATCGACGTTGCCAACCAAAGGGCAAAAAAAGGTATCTGGAAGACGATCGAGATGGTCCAATAAAACATGGTCGTGTCGCCTTGTTTCCACCAACACTGCCAGCAAAGGACGAAAGCGTAAAACCGCGGACGATCATCCAAATAGCCGTAAACAACGCCGTACCCTTGTTTCCATTATCCATTGGAAAAAGGAAAACGGAAAGTGCCAACGAAGATACCGGTCGGAAACTGCGTTCCCGAACTGTTCAAAGTGGTAGTGGTCAACATAGGATTCAGTGGATAACCTTACCATAATGTCCAGCTTTCTTCCTACTGTATTGCGACTGTGTCGGATATTTAAGATCAATTGCGTATCCAGTTGTTGCAATAATGGAGAAACTGATGAAAAAATATCTGAACCCTCGCGATCCCGGAAGTCTTGGCGGCGTCGACAGGTTCCGAAAAGTTTAAAGACCAGAGCCGACAAACCGAAAGCACAGGCGATCTTGCAGGAGATCGATGCCTACACTGTCAACAAAGAATCACGCAAACGCTTCCCGCGCAACCGCATAATAACAACTAACCTCCGCCAACAGTATCAAGCGGATCTGGCCGATCTAGCCAAGTATTCGAAGGAAAACGATGGATACAAATATTTGCTGTTTGTTATTGATTGTTTTTCCAAGAAACTCAGTATTCAACCTCTGAAAACCAAAACGGGTGCTGATACCAAGGAAGCGCTAACCAATGCGTTCAATGATTTGGGAGAGCCGGAAAAACTGCAATATGATAAAGGGACTGAGATGTTGAATAGAACGGTGGCCAAGTACTTGAAAGACAAACAAATTCAGTTCTTCACTTCCGAGAACGAAGACATCAAGTGTTCCATGGCGGAGCGCGTTATTCGAACCATCAAAACGCGGATATTTCGATTGTTTCGGTCCCGCTTATCGACGCGCTATATTGACAAAATGCAAGACCTGGTGTACTCGTACAACCATTCCAAACACCGTGCGCATGGTATGCGACCCAGTGATGTACGGCAAGACAATTCGTTGGCAGTGTACAATGCTTTGTACAAGCACAAAGACGTCAAGAAGCCACGGTACAAAGTCGGTGATGCCGTGCGGATTGCGGTGCATAAAACAAAGGTGGAAAAGGGTATACTTACCGTTTCAAAGAAGAAATCTTCTACATCCATCAGGTGATCCGCATCGTATTCCGGTCTATCGTTTGAAGGATTACCAAGATGAAGTTATTAAAGGAACGTTTTATGAGCATGAACTGTCACCAGTCTCGAATCCACAGCATAAGGAACACGCAATTGATTTTATTGTTAAGCGGCGCGGAAAGAAAGCATTAGTCCGTTGGTTAGGTTACGGACCCGAACACGATTCTTGGGAACCACTATCATGTTTGAAGGAGCGCCTTTCTACATAACCTTACCCAGTGATGTCGCCACAGAAGCGGCCAACACGCCCTCCAACTGGACTACCAAACTGAAGCATCCCATTACCTTGAAGGGCAAATGGGAAATGGCCCTGGTGGAACTGCAGTATTTAAATTCTTTCTATACTCTACCTACCGAGCAAAAAAAATTCAACTGGATATTGTCCGCGAATTTCGGGTTAAAAAAGAAGAAGACTTTATTGATAGCGTCAATTACGTTGTGCACCAAGAAATTTTGACGGTTCCTCCGGAAATTATAAGAATGCCGAGCTTTTACTGCAAACCGTCAACAACTTAGCTCCTACAATCGGACCGTACATGGTGGATGACGCTGTACATCAGGATAAAAGTGCTTTGCCGGATAACAAAGCTTTCAACTTGCAATTTTAACCTCAACAAACCACCGAGTGAAACTGCTTATTGGCAACGATCGAGTGTCAGTTACGTTTCCCCTGGATCCGTTACCTTGCAAAAAATACTAGGGTTTGAACAAGCGGAATTTAAACCAGATGTACCCGCAGAAACTCACTCCAATGCACTGGGACCCTTTCCGTTTGTTACCAAACCAGTAGCATCAAGTACTTGTCATTCCTCAGTAAAGCTCCTCCACCTAAACTGACCACCTTCTTGTCGGAACGACCGGTGAACACCATGCTGGGGAACCAAAGCCTGTTTCTGTACAGTGATGTTGCAGACTACAGCCTGATTGGTGATACTGCCGCGCAGTTTTTGCGCGCTGTACCTATTAGAGGGAGGTCAACCAAATTGTGGAAGCACGTTTCGACATTCCCCACTATGTTCCCGTATTACGCCAACATTTCGAAACTATTCATTTAACTATTGCCAACGACCTGGGTGACGACGCTAAATTTCAGACGGGAAAATCACTAGTAAAATTACATTTTCGACCACAACGCTTATACTGAAAATGCCCTCGTCGCCTATGTCCCAGACCCGCGACGCTACGAAAACGTTTTCGTGAGCCAAACGGGAGGAAGTGCTCTCATTCGCTATCGTGGCACACTACAAAATGGATCCGGGTTCCCACAAATTTTGAAGAATTTATTTGCCAAAATTACCAACTTTGCCAAACCGATACTGCGTAGAGCAGCGCCGCATGCTAAAGCTGCTTTGGAAGCCGCCACCCCTCACTTGCAAGATGCGGCAACCGGGGTTATTAAAGAAGCAGGAGCGATTGGTAAACGCCTAGTTTCGCAAGAAGGAGAAGGCGTTCGGAAGAAACAACGTGTTAAACGTACATCGCATTAAACGTATTCCGCCAACCAGCATTCCGGACTTTTTCTAAACAATGGCACTGCTCATGATGGAACATTCCGAACCGGCCATGCAGCTGGAAAATCAGCTGTTTGCCCTACATTGACCGACCGCTGGCGTACCGAACACGAGAAACTGAACCCTACAACTATTTTGACCGACAATGGATCCGCTGGTGACATTAATTTTATACCACCTAGTACGGCTGGTCTGCTCAGTTTGGCAGATATGATATTGGAGTTGGAAGTGGGCATCAAAGTGCGTAAAACTACCGGTGACTGGGAATTGGTAACCGCGGATGATGGGGTGGCACCGGTCAATAATTTCTTGCACTCGCTCTTCTCATCCTGTCATGTAACGGTAGCCAATCGACTGATCTCGGATGCCGCCACGTTCTATCCATACCGAGCATACTTTGAGTCATTGCTATCGCATAGCAAAGAGGCTCAAAGTAGCCAGTTGACTTCGGCTGCATTCTATTTGGACACGCCCGCCAAACATAACGATGAGACGTCTAATCAAGGAGAAAAGAGCCGTAAGGCTTTATTTCAAACCGGACAATATGTTCAACTTTCTGGAAGACTGTTTTCGGACTTGTTTGACCAAAGCAAACCACTGTACAGGGGTTCCTGTGAACATCCGTCTGGTAGTCAGCCGCCCTGAATTTGCCCTGCGTGTGTGGGATAAAGATGCCACGAAAACATAAGCCCTTCATTCGCAATGCTCGGTTGTCTATCCGACGCTACATTCCCTCACCGGATTTTCTGACAGCTGTTGCTGGTGAATTGTTAAAGAAAACCGTCAAATATCATGTTGAGCGGATAGTTATGCGCGTGTCGGACATTCCTCAAAAGACGCAAAGCACCGTGGTCAGCAATCTACAGATTGGGCAAATACCCAAAGTCGTGTTCGTTGGATTTGTCGATAGCGAAGATTTTCACGGATCCATCAAAAAGAATCCGTTTAACTTTCAACATTTCAACATTACACAACTTAGTGTGGAAGTGGATGGTCAGAGCTTCCTAGCAAACCCTATAAGTGATTTTGAACACAACTTATCCTTGGAGTGCTACGATGGTTTGCTCGATACTCTGGGATACCGACCGAGTTTGCAAGGCGGACTACCGTTCAACCGCACCGAATATAATCAAGGATATACCATATTTGGTTTGACCTTACACCAGGACATACTGGCCGCGGACCTTTGACCTTGATAAAACAAGGAAATCTGAGTGTATCAGTTTGCTAAACCATTGACGACAACAATCATGATGGTGTGCATGCTGATTTATGACAGCATCATCGAAATTAATCAACATCGCCAGTTGATTGCGGATTTTTCAACATGAACACGGAGCAAATTCAACACTGTCTGCAGGAAATCCTGTTACCACCCAGCTGTTCCGCGGTGTGTTTGCCAGTGACCAAGTTCCGCCATGTTTAGCCCCGTACCCTGGAGCATGTGTAGTTAACACGGACCCTCTGACCAAAATGGCACACACTGGATTGCTTTGCTACAAACCCAAGGGAATCTTGGAAGTGTTTGATTCGTATGGTAAAGCGTTGGAAACGTATTCTCCAGCACTTCTCTATGCTTGCTCAGAATAATACTATTGTCTGTCAAGACGAACAGTTTCAGTCCGAATATAGTACCGTGTGGTCAATATTGCTTATTTTTTGTTTTGAGACGCGCTAACGAATCTTTATAATATTGTACATTTATTTACCGATAATCGAACAAGCAACGACAAGATGGTGTGTCAGTATGTAAATTCTTTTTTGATATCAATACAGCACTAGTTGACGGATCTTTTCTCCGTCAGATATGTCAACGATTAATGAAATGAACCATGCAAAACGATCTGTTCAAAGAAATAAATAGAACAAATGCCGTGTTATACTGTAGTGACAACCATAAAATGCATTACAGAAATCCTAAGTTAAACTTGGTTCAGAGCAGTTTACTTGCATACGGATTTGATTTTCATGTATCCAAATACTTCACCACATCCAAACTTAAAGCTTGCTTAAAGCTCAGTTCAAAAACCAAGCAAAATGCCATGCACAAAACGAGCATCCAACAGACGTTGCACAGCATCTTTCCATTCCGTATCCGTTAACACGTCGGAAATCAGGGCATCTTTCATGAACTAGTTTCACCATAGCATCAATAATAGCGTCGCACAACTTCTCCTTTTTGTCGCATCCACATCCTCAACGATTTCGTCCACACTGACAATATGTTTGAAGAGAGTGAAATCCCGTATGAGTTCTTTCAACGCTTCGTAGCACTTCTCGTTCAATGAAATCCGTTTCTCGTGGGCATCAAATCACCTTCTTGAGACCGCTGATGGCGAAAGCTAGCCACGATTAGGACGGCTCCAGCTGAAGTACACCCTCGGTCCAGTAAGAATAAAGGAGGTAAATTTCCATTGGAATGATCCAGATCGGCTTTTCCCGTCAGCAGTAACGATACCAAGCGCATGAATCCTCTTTTGGTAAGGCTTATCGTTTTCGCCCACGTCTGCTTCCATTTCCCGGGCGGTCCTTCCTTCCATTCACCAATAAAAATTGAGTTTCTTCCCACTGATAATCGACATGCACAAATTTCTCGTTGCCCAGACGATACACAGGACGACCGTTCTCTGTGAAGGCTAAACGAGGATGAGTCTTCTCGACACTGCACTTAGTCTTGTTGACTAGTGGCATTTTAGGCTTCGAGTCTGAACGGCGGCGTTTTAGAGATGGTTCCATTTTGTCAGAGCTGAACTCAAATGAAGTGTATGTTGAGCGCACGCAAGTTGTAAAACAAATGTTTGAAGGTCAACTGTGGTACATGGTGCCAGGTAAAGTACCTGGCACCAGGTACCATAAACTAACTGCTATTGCCGAAGTGATAAACGAGTTGTGTATTTCAGTCTAGTCTTGACCATGGCTCTGCCATGTGTTTTAGATGCTGATTGGTTTATAATTGAAAAGGTACCATATATCAAACAGCTGGCCTTCTCGTGCCCAAAAAAACATGACAGTGGGCAGTACACCTTCAGCTTACCACGATCAGCCGGTAAACACGCTCGCGAGTTGCAGAAACAGGCCAAGCATTCCCATGGGCTTCTCTGGAGCACCTTTGGTGATTATCGACACAATCAAGTGACGGTTGCCTTGGAAGACATGTTTAACCGTATTGGCCGTCCTAGTAAGCTAACTTTCTATGCCAAGGGTTTGGACAAGTGCCGTTTACTGGAGCGTTATGTGCCCCAAGTGGTCAATCTTGAGGAACTAGGTTGCCCCGTCTATCACCGTCTAACAGATGTGCCCCAAACAACACTGCGCAAAGCTATTCGGTTCGGTTTGTGGTTCTACTGCCATGCCAAAAATCATGAATGTCGTTGCCGTTGCGGATTTAAACACTATCCTCAATCTGAAGGAGATTGAAAGAAAGTACCGATGGCGCAGTATATTCCCCGCAAATTTTCCGGCTTACTCCTTCGTATTCTCTCTCCTACAAAGCACATTGCCAACTATATTCCAATGGAAAAATCACGGTCAATGGAGCTCGTTCGGAATCTGCTGCCAGAGAATTGGTCGACAAGTTTACCAGCATTCTTCAATCAATTGGGTACCGTTGTATCGTTTCAGGATTTCGAATTGTTAATATTGTTGTCACTCATGATTTTGGTGCGTATACATATTGAGAAATTCAGCCAACATTACAAGTTGGAATATACTCCTGAATTGTTTAGTGGTTTGCGTATAAAATTGCCTTGGTTTACGGCTGTGCTCTTCCCATCGGGGAAGTGCAATTTTTTGGGATTGAAAGAAATGCATGACATACAAATATCTGTAGACTTTGTCGGTAGAATGATTGCAATGCAATAAATTTATTCAATTGTGTATCCTGCTGGCCTTTGATAGCAATGGCACCCTGGGCGTTTTGGAATCCAAACTTTACAGAGCCTGGTTTTCACACATTAAAACGTTTTGTATCCAGAAACTGGAATTGTAGCGTTTGCAATTTCTTTTGTCACATGTACCGACGAAACATTGTTTGATATTGTGGTTTTTTATTTACAAAATGATGCCATGATAAACGGAGTTGTTTATGACGACATATATTAAGTAAAGCTGGTAAATCAAATGCAATAAAGCTTTAAATAATGCAATTAAATATCCACACAAACAGAACGAAATCTGACGCAAGATCGGAATTCTGGGTGAAACGAAAGTAAACCAAACAAACATTTACTTCTTTCCCCTTACCCGTTATTCCGTCAGAGCTTGAAAGTAATTGGCTATCAATCCTGGTTAATCCATGGAATAGTACAACAATATCATATCAACACCCGGTAAACAAATCAGTAGCAGTTGCAATGGTTCAAAAAAGATTGGATAGTATACAATGGCCGAAAACAGTTTTCTTCCGTAACTTTCAGATAGAATGCACACATGTTTGTAATTACCAACTAGATTTTCATAGGCCAATGCATATCTGTTATTATGCGACTGGTACTTTGGCACCAGGTACGCGTTACCATGGTAACGGTACCTGTACCATGTACCTGGGCCATGTACCATGGTACATGGTACATTCAATCACGACATACTGTGTTGTGGTCAGCATACAAATCAAATTTACAAAATTATTTCCATTTATCCACATATCCGTGCAGATGCACATGCACAGGTGTATCGTATACTTGTGCGCATGTGTGCAATTGCAAATGCACTTATACATATGCGCATGTGTGCAAATGCTCATACACACTTGCGCATCCGTGCAAATGCAAATGCACATGCGCAGAATTGGCGTGAGTTAAACAAACGTACTACTTACGTGACAATCACTTGAAAAGTGTATCAAGCCGGGCCTGTGGAACGGTTAGATACTTACGGCTGAAAATTAAAGCGGACGAACCACGTACAAGTTAAACAGCACGCCGGCTCTACAGATAAATGACTAGCGGTGCTTGCGAAGCAGAGTATTGCACGAGCGCGAGCGCCAGTACCACTGGGAAATGGTATTGGGACTGTGGAATTGGAAGAGCGTGACGCACACTCTTCGTGGCGTCAGACAAATTTCATGCTCTTGACGAAGACTTACTGCAGTATCTCACGCTTCGCGCTCGGTGCAAAATTGCAAATTAGCGGAACAGGCTCAGGCTCGCAACAGTTATAGTAATAAAACGGATGTACCTTTAATAAGTATCATGTCATAAGTACAAACTTAGTACTAGAAAACATTTATAACAGAAACACCTCCCCAATGCTATCCTGATCGGGAATTGTACCCATTACACAAATCGCATTAGCTATAGTACTACTCACGGTCAGGGCCCGCCTTGCGCTGCTGTCCGTCGAACGACAGCGACCTCTGCGGTTGTGGTGGGCTCGGTGGGCTGGCTGACGGACATCCCGCCGACAAGGACAGCTGCTGCAGCAGTATTACACAGCTGCACAGGAAGGCCTGCCAAAGGCCGCAACGGGCCTGAGAATTCGCCATCCACGAAGCCATCGCCGTGCGCCTGCATCAATCAACCATTCAGACTGTCTTTTCCTAAGCTTCTACAACGTTGTACAAGCTGGACACTGGCCAACTATCGGCCAAACAGCTTGACATAGACCTGTGCTTCGCCATACGCGCATACATGGGGTTCGCTGACAAAAATACAACTAACATTATCCAATGAACTGATTATGCGCAGCTTTAATTACTTGGACTTACCCACTTCGATTCGGATCAGATATTTATTTTAATAAAACGGGAGAAAGATGGACGCCGGAGAGGTGCAGTGTGAAGTGCAGTAGCTTCTTAATTGTCCCTATGCAATTTTCAGGTTGTCAGGAGGTTATTCAGCGGATAATCACATCCCGGCGCTAAAACAGAAGTCAGTGATTTATCGCTAATTTAGGTTGATGCCGTATATATACAGTATTAAAGATAAACGCCGGCCTTCTTGCAAAGCTGCCGATTTATCCGCAGAGCCTTCGCCATGGCAAGTGATTGGTTGACCTTTTTAGCCGGACGCCATCTTGCTTTTGAGCGCACTTTGCTTGCTGACTGATCAAGAAAAACCCAAAAGAATTTTCTATGAAACTCTACAAAAAACAGCTCGTTTGCATAAAACCGTATAAATTACTAATTTTTGTTGAATTTCTAACCATTTGTGCAGTAAAACTGAGTGTTATTTTCGCGCCGCGCGAAAATAACTTAATATTGTACATTCAAACAAGAATAATATATTACCGCACGAAATAGGCATACAGAGTTCATCATGTTCTATAGTACTTAGTACACAATCTCCTGGTAATCCTTTACCTGGACAGATGAACCAATTATTTTGACAGTTGCTTTTTCCATTTTGATGATAATCCTTCAACTTTGTATTTAAAGTTTAAAGTGCAAATCAGTACAACAAAGTTGAGTCAACTGCAAAAATAGATTTCAATCAGGATAACAGTTTAAAAAACAGAGCATAGTTGTTTAGACGTTTGACGAACTGTTGGGCGAACTGTGCGAATGCTGCAGGTACTGGAAATGGCATTTTCCAGTATTTGCAGCATTCGCACATTCGCCAGTGAGAGGTACTGGCAGTCTAAGTAAGCCTAATCACAGGCCTACCAGGTCGGATTTTGCCATATTCGCCACCTTCTAACAGTTCGCCAAGGGTGCTTTAAAGGTTAATCTCAGGAGGTATGCCAAACGGAATGCCGAGTCTGATTTTCCCATGTTGGCAACGTTCGCCTCTTTAAAGGTCAATCTAAGTAAGCTAACTAAAGACATACCGGGTCCGAATTTCATAATGCAAAATTCGCGCTGTTTCGCCGCGGATGCTACAAAGGTCAGTCTAAGTAAGCATAACAGACGGAATGCCGGGTTATACGTAATTGCCGGGTTCATGTAATGCTTTTAGATAAAATGAGCGTCGTAAGCTCGTAACTCGTAAAAGCTTATGGAAGGAAACACTTAACCAGCCTGCGGCTCCAAGGCCCCTTTTACTGCAGTGTGTACGTCTCTTTACCTCATTTACTGCAAAAATGGTAATAAATGCAGCGTCTGGGTCACCAGTTTTCGCTGAGGCGATTCTGTCAGAAGGGCCGTCTGGATGTCTTCAATGGTATCGGGAGGCGGACTGCTCCACCTACAAACAGTTTAACAACCCCTTTACCGTTCACCCAGTTGTTGCGTTGTAAATGCGTAACGTACAACTGTACATGTTGTACAACGAGTCAATACTACGTGTCATGTCGCGAAATTATAATTATGTTGAATGTTTTTATGCAATTTCCGCTTAGTAGTTGTTTTTCTTGTATTCACCTAGCAGCGTTATCGGTCATCAGTTGAGTTGTTGTCTTCCAGTGAAAGCAGCGTAAAAGCGTAATAAGATACTCTGTTAGATCACTTACGCCTACTCCGGTGATTTAGCACACCGGTCTACGCAGAAGTCTTTCGAAAATTAATAACAGTTACAGCGCTAACTAGACTGAAATATCCAAAACCTTTGGTGAGGAAAACATTTTCTAAGAAGTTGTTACTGATTTAATATGGTTCAAGTTTACGCGACTGATAATGTTTTTGGCGGCCTTAATACGTAACCGTGGTTGCGGACGAAATGTAAAAAAGACGCAGAAAGAACGAACTTACTACTGTAGTGACACAGGTTTAAGGAACGTAGGGGAGGCGTGGTCAGCGCACCCGGATCGTTGGTCTCTTTGATCTTGAAAAGGGCCGACGACTCGTGTGCGCTGCCCGGCCCTGGAGCGTCCTTAAACCTGTCCAGCATAAACGAGACGCTTAGGAACGCCCACAGTAATTCCTCCGGCAGATGTTCGGGGACTGTGAAAGCGTTTAAGCCATACAGCAGACGATGCAGCTGTGTGCCCTCCAGTTCCGGACAGCACACTTCTAACATTCGGCGAACGGAAGCCGAATAATCCGCTGTCGTTGTGCCGGCAAAACTGAACGACCAACGAGCCACGTTGAGAAAGAAGGTGGCTTCGTATCGGGTGCACAGATCGTGGTCCACGCCCCCTGTCTCCCCGTTACGACGTACTATAGGGAGGTTAATGGAGTTCTTCGCGTCGAACACACACTGTCGCAGCAGGAGATGATCGCATATGGTTCGGAACTGCGGAGCCTGGTAAGGGAACAACATATACACATCCGGCTCGATCACGGTTAAGACATTGGTCGGCTGGGGAAATCCAGTTCGTTAATGTACAGGTCTGTATTGCCAGTGATGACGAGCCACTTGAGCTTCAGTGACAGAAATTTCAGTAAGTCGACCAAGGAGAACAGACAGTATTCCCACTCTCCCACGAGGCACAAAACGCGGCAGTGCTCCGTGACAGTGCGCGCCAGGTAGTGCACACAGGCGAAACTTCCGTTTCACCTCCACGTTCTGCTTGCTGCGTCCGCATCATCGGGACCCACATCCTCATGAAACGGCTGCACCGGCAGGATGACACACGACCGGATTATACTGGAGTCCAGCAGATGTAGAAACGCCTTACTTACCCTGTAACGCCAGCAGCGTTTCGTAACCGACAGGTAATTAACGTGCCGTCTGCGGACCAAATTTTTATTGTATCGCGAAGAATCGATTGTCAGCATTTATACGATTTTGCTTTTTTATCAATTAGTTTCGTAGCAAAAACCTTGCTTCGTAAACGCGGCTCACCGTTTAATTATTTTTACGCACGGTAACGGGAAGTAGTGGCAATGACGCCAGAAACGGTCAAAATAGAACCTCTAGAAATGTCTACCCCAGCTTTTACCTTTTAAGTAGATTTTGATGGAATATGTCCAGATTGGAGTAGACGATGATTTGAATTTCCAGGATTAGTTCGCTAAAGTAGGGCTCATCGTCAAGAAACTCTGCAAATTAGAGAGTTATCCAAGCACATTGATATTGTAGCCGTACAAATGAGATCTGTAGTGAAGATGTACATCTCATTGGTGCTAGTTCAACCGGAAACATTTGAGTGTGTACTTGTACGAGATGACCAGTTCTAACGTGGATTTTCTAGACTTATGAGATTGTTTGAATGTTCTGAAATCATGCTTGCTCTTGCCCGTGCCCTTACTCTGTCCCCAATGACTTTTCAGCTGATTAAAAATGTTTGTGCACTTTGACAATCGCGCCGGTATCGGTTAACATGTTCGCAATTGCATAACTGACTTTTGAGTAATTCGCTAACTCGTAACATCACCGTAATAGGGGCCAGTGCCGTATATGACTGCGTAATATGCTCGTATACTGTGCTGACGGAAAGTGAAAGTAATAGTTCTTAATTATAACTTTAATCACACAACAAGCAGGAATAACAACGAGATGGAAAGCAACAGGAAATGGTAGACCGATCGCTGGAATGATCGATATCATTCACAGCAAAGCAAAACCTTATATCTCAGTGCCACCGTGTTGCAACGATTCTAGAAAGTTCGGGTAACTTTCACGGTGACAATAAAACATGAGACCAGTCTCTTAGATTGTTATGCGTTATGGCCAAAGCCATAACGTGCTCATCCATGCACACATTCGCAATGAAACAAGCTGTAAGAAAACGCATCATGCACAAACACAAGTTTAGCAATAAAGCTCATAAACATAGTCGCCTATCAAATGACCGCTATGCGTATACCGGCGTAACAACCGACGGTCACCGACGAACCATTAAAACCTAGTTTTATCGTGGTACGGGTGGATTAACCCACTCCACTAGTGGCAGCTTAGAAGTTGCCGTTGTAGTATCGTGATCGCTTTACTAGTTTTGCCGCTGATAGTTGCTTTAGTGAGACTGCCAGCTTTTGCAGTACATATATATTTTTGGTTCAAGTGCTCGAATGTCCTACCTTCGGACTGTAGAACGGTGCAGACTAAGCCACCGAGTATGTCGCCGACCGTCCGCTGCTGCATAACGAACAAGCCTTCCACAAATTCCGTTGTCGCTCTCCGCACTAGAAAACCGTCATAGCGGCCTGTGTCGGCGAGGTAGTAGTTCTTCACTTCGTTATACATTTCCGCGCGCTCGGGGGGGCCAGCAGCAGCTCCATATAGTCATCGTGAAGGCCCAGCAGCATCGTGTGCGAGTCTCGCAGCCAGTATGTATGGAATCGTGGGAAGGAACACGCTGCTTGCAGAAAGCGCACGGGATGCGGATACTTCTCGGACGGACGGAACATGGGCTCGGACGGAACATGGGCGCGGACCTTTTGAAAAGCACCACGAGGCACGAGCGGGCCGTGATCTCCGCGCCGGCGCAGCCGTTGCGTCAGTGCGGTGGGTCCATCAATGACGGTGTAGTGCCCTACGATGGCATCCGCTTGGGGCACTTCCACGGTGACGACCCGAATACCCGCACGAACTAGGCAGGAACCATTCGGTCTCCGCCCAGCGAATGCTGTCCACCAAGCGAGCCGGCGTCCACGCCGCCACGCCGCTGTCCTGGAGGTCGATGCGAACTTCGATATCGCCCGAGCTCAGGTCCGTAGTGGATTCATCGAAATCGGGGTCTTTAACACTCCACACATCACCATACGCGGCATGCTGCACCGTATGGGCGTCCAGCCTAACGGACACGCCGTGCTCGTCCACATCACAGACATACCCACGCATCAGTTCACCGGACGCTCCCAGTATATCCACTACAAACGGATCATACAGACCACTGTCCGATTCTAAGGAGTATTCCGGCCTGTATATAGGGAGAAGAAGAAATTTTCCCAAAGGCATGCTACCTGCAATGGAATATACAGTTGAACCTGGTACTTGTAAGATACAAACTATTAGGATTTCATTAATCGAACGGAGCACAGCAAAGGCCCTCTAATTCAGACAAAATTAAAAATCCTCGATCCGCTACGGAAGTAAGAAATGACGTCATACAAGGAAGTAAATGTCGCCATATGAGGAAGTTAAGGGACAGCTTAAGGAAGTACTTACAATATATAGATATGTTTGCACATCCAGTGTTCAAATGTTAAATACGGCACGGTTAGTAAATTTTTCCGCCATAGGTACTGCGCTCAGACACATATAGCGGCTGCCGACGTTTTCATTTAAGGCAGCGTCTTTCTGTTAAATAAGACAAAACATATTTGGCAAACCACATAAAATGCTTTAGTTTTCCATCAAAGTGCGTAAAACTGCATAAAATCCATGGTGCGACTCACTTGTCAGGAAACAGGTAGACAAGGCCACGCAGAACGAACGCTCCACGAATAGTTAAAATTATTCTTGAACTAGTTACTTAACAATTGGGAAACCAGCATAATCAGACTAGCCAACAATTCCAGGCCTACTATCGTCTGTATTGGCAACACTCGCAATCGAATCAGCGGACGAAGAACGCTTCAACAAGGAACAAGGTTGGGAGAAGAAACTGGGAATCGGCTTAACTGGAATCTAAGGGGATAGTGCGGAGAAAATGCATATGCGCCAGTGCAGAAGGAACTGCTCGTCGGATCAGCAGCGAGAAACGGCGACGGATCGATACTATTGCGTAACTTCGTAGCGCGCAGCACGTGCTGAATAAAATCTTGTTGCGAGTGAACAGCCGCAGTTGGCGGTCTGGTGGATACGTATCGTGAGGATGGATGGCAGGGATGATGAGAGATGTGGCTGGGCGAATAATCCGACTGCAAGGCTGAACTATACCGGCATCGACGGAGATCATTCCTGTCTATATAGTCACAGTGGAGGCCGATCAACGGAGGTGTCAAAGATTCTTATTGCGGTGATCAGAACACCGCTACCAGTTATACAGATATTCTCCGGATCCTGAACCTGTCCCACAGCGACGTCAGCCATCTCCATCCGGACGCGCCTTCGACACCCGCAACTTCGTCTTCGGTAATTTGTTCTCTCTGCAATTCGATGGCAATGTGACCTTTCCCCGCGCAGCGTCCTGGACACCCTCAGTCTGACATGGCAGTCGACAGTGACCTTTGGGAACAATTTCCTGTGCCCGAACGTCACGCCGGACTGCGCCTGCTGTGCGGCGTTCGGGATCGTCGGCTTGGCGTACGAGACGGCGCTGGGGACGGAGGACGTCAAGCCCTGGTTCCGGTTTCGCTGCGGGACGGTGCCCCTTCAGCCACGAGTGGTCCGTCGGCGGTCCGGGAGGACCACGAGAAAGCCGATTATCCCGGATGTCGTACTACGAAACTTGCGTGAATCCGAACGCTCCGCCGACCTCCGAAGCACCCTCGATGATCTCCGCGACCTGCAATGGTCCTTTGAACGACACTAGGGACGCCGGAAACCTGTACGCCACCGGATGTGATCACGGCGACGTGCACCCGGGGCAGTGTGACCTTTTCCCAGGTGGATTTTCACGCGTCGGACGCGCTACAAGCCAGGGTGTCGGTGGACAACAGCGCGCCTTCTTGCACAGTTCTGACCGGAAGCCGGTTTTTGGCTCAGTGCACTTCCTTCAGCCCACATCGGCAACCTACTCGACGACGAAACGATGAAAATTTCAATTGGCCTGCGTCTGGGAGCGGATATCTGCGAGCCACATAACTGCACCAAATGTCACAAACATGTTGACAAGTTGGGCCACCACGGATTATCATGCAGCTACTCGGCTGGTGGGCATGCGCGCCATGGAGGGCTTAACAGTATTACGTGCCGCGCCTGTGCTTCAGCTGATAGACTCGTAACCGTACACTGCGCAATAACTGGTTGTTTAACGTTGTAATGATTAACGGATAACTGCTGAACTCCAGATTCGGTGTAACGTAATGATAATGTGTAAAGCATTAACAAGCGATTAAATATGACCGACAGAAATCACGTATCCTTCTGACACACATCAGACGAACATACTCGTACAGATCACCACAATGTAGCCACATTCCTTATGTGCACCATTGTAACAGTTCTCTCTCACTCAGAAACATGTAAACATGACAACGCATGAGCAGCTGTGAATTAGGTAAGCTAGGAATGGTGGGAATCAGTGATCCACACGACTGGTGCCATCCTTTTGCGGCGTCTGGCTGGCACGCGCCACCACACACGCGCACATCCGGCTAACCGGCACCGGCAGCATGCAGGCGGCTTGCACAGCTGGTGTCCCTGCTAAGCTCGAACCACGCGGCACGTCCTCCATGACAGATCAACGCCCTGACGGCTGTACAACATTCGCCTGGAAAAGAGGAATGTGTCTGGCCTGGGATGTGACGTGCGTCGACACAATGGCCCTTTCCCATTTCCCGCCTACGTCGATTACGGCAGGTGATGCTGCTGTACAAGCAGAAGAAAAGAAGTCCCGACTGTATGCCTATCTGCAAGGGCGCTACATTTTTTCTCCGATCGCCTTTGAGACGAAGGGTCCTTAGTGCCCATCGGCTATCGCCATTGTGCAGGAGTTGGGCAAAAGACTTCAGGAGCACACAGGAGAGCGTCGATCACACGAGTTTCTGCGTCAACGACTATCGTTGGAGATTCAGCGCGGAAATGCAGCATCTATCCTTGGCACGATGGACGGAGTGGATAGTTTAATGAAGGTTTGCTGTTGTGATTAATATAGCGAGTTTCTTTCTTTATTACCATAACTGCGCGATGATTTTTAATAAGAGCGTTTAATAAAAACACCCTGAAGCGCCGGCACGTGCTGCGCGACATGAACGCGTGGATACTGCGCCAACCGCACCGACTGCAGCTGACCGCAGCCCCCAGCGGGTTAATTTGTTAGAAAACGAAGAACACAAACTCAGAATACAACTTAAGGGATTTGGCTTGGTACATAGCACCAAATTCGCGTACATTTACGGGGACTTTCGCTGTCGCGCACTCCCAAACACGTTTTGCATTGCTTTTATGGTATTTTGTAGCCAAAAGAATTGTATACGAAGGTGCGAAATCCGTTTTCGCGCAACATCCGGTTGCGGAGTTGTGAAGGCAACAAAATTCCAAAAGATTAAATGCATTCAGGTGTACCAAAGTCTCGTTATGGACCGATCCTTTCAAATTTTGCACATACATAAATACGCATAACCATGAAGATCGTTCTTACATCGATTCACTGTTCTAGCATGTTTTCAAATTTTATAAAGAATTTCAAAAATTTTAAAATCGAAAAAAATCTTCAAGTCTGGCTAGGTGTAAGAACGATGTTCATGGTTCTGTGCATTTACGTGCAAAATTTGAAAGATCGGTCCATATGACTTTAAACACCGGAATGCATTAAACTTTACAATTTTGTTGCGCTCATAACTTCGCAACCGGATGTTGCGCCGGCAATGCACGCCTTTGTATACAAATCATTTGGCTATACAATGTCAAAACCAACCCTAAAACGTGTTTGCAAGTGCGCGAAAGCGAATATTCCCGTTAATCTACATGAATTTAGTGCTATGTACCGGGCCAAATCCCTTAAGATCGTATAGCATAATATTATAAATTTCGATGTTGGACTTATTTTGAAAAGGTCATTTAATTTCGCCCCGAAACACTTCGGCAAAATACAGCTGAACGGGGTGAGTGCCGCATATGACTGCGTAATATACTGGTACTGTGCTGACGGAAAGGGAAAGCATTAGTTCTTGACAATAACTTTAATAACAAAACAAGCGGTAATATCAATGAGATGGAAAGCAACAGGAAATGGTCGACCGAAGGCTGGAATGATCGATATCATACACAGCAGAACAACACCTTATATCTCAGGGCAACCGTGTTGCAGCAACTCTAGAAAGTTTGGTAACTTACCAGATGACAATAAACATTCACAACTTCGTATGACAATAAAACATGAGAGCAATCTTTTAGGAGTTTAGATTGTCAGTCGTTATGGCCAAAGCCATACACACATACGCAGTTGAACAAACTGTAATATAACGCATCAAGCACAAACACAAGTTTAGCAATAAATCTCATAAACATGGATTCATCTTGTTGTCAATACAACAACTTGTTTCCAAGCTGCTTCACAGATGTCATGATTGCACAGTGACGTTTACCAAAACTGCAAAACCTGTACCATGATTCAGCCGAGCTCCAAAGACGCAGAAACACCGCCATCGGCCGGAGTTTAATTATTCAGTCTAACCTAATGTGTATTGCTCTTATGGCTGGAAGCACTAGATTCCTGCCTTAAAAAGGGCAATTTTCAAGATTTTATTTCAAGAATTGTCAGAAACGGGCGCTGTTCTAGTCCGATTCCTTATGTTGTATGGAAATGGGACGAGTGCAGCGATGTGGAGGAATTCGCTATACAAGTACAGCGGATTGCTCCATATCGCTGCGCTCGTCCCCCGTTAGGTCGCCGGGTCCGGGGCATCGTGTGGCGTCGAATCCCCGAAACCCGTGCGGATCGTCACGACGGAACTTCCTGTTGGCAGTGTTGTCTGCTCTCCCGCCACTCCCTGCAACTACTGCCAATTTTCTACTGAATATTGTACTAGTGCTATTACTGCACAGTGCACATGGCTACTTACTTTACTAATACTCGTATTATTAATTTTTATCTGTACTTCCTTATTTACTATTGTTCAACTGTCGCTTTGGCCAATGTCAAAACGCCGGCAGAATTTTCTGCCGACCGAATTTTTGTGTGGTCAAAATGCCGAATTTTTGCCTCGAGGCATACTTGGCACGCGGTGTATAACAAAGGTTTGGGAATCTACACTTATGCAATTATACCAGTTTCTTTATCGGCACGATTTTAGTGTTGCTTTGACAGGGTGTATAAAAACTCGCAAAAAGAGAATCAAGAGGCCGCGCAAAAGACAAACAAGGTGCCACAAAATAGGTAGAAAACCAACTTAAAGCGATCCTCGCATAAAGTAAAGGGTTAACATATTATGTACTGTATTCGTTTCAGAAGAAGCTTCTACCTGTACCCATACATGTTCCATCGTCCGACAAATAAGCAAAATTAAAGGAGTATGCAATGCGCTTTCAGAAACCAATCATCTAATCATATACCTGACATATACCTGCTGTGCTGCGCGACGAATAATGTTATACGTTAAATGCATCGACGAACGCATTTTCTTTGTGAGCGCGTCTGCGCGTAGAAATTCCTTCACGAGAGTCAGCTGTGCCAGTCTAGACTCTGAAGTTCTGGCTCATCTCAGGTACGTTCCAAAAGGAATCAGACAAAATCACACTTCGGTGTTATTGCCGCTGTGGCATTGTTGAACACCTTGTTTGTCTGTTTTGCGCGGCTTTTCTTTCTCTCCCAGTCTCCCGGGAGTTTCTATACACGCTGTCAATGCAACAGCACTAAAGCATGCCGATAAAGATCCTTATGTAACTGTAAGATCCAGATCTTTGTTATACACCGCGTGCCAAGTATGCCTCGAGGCAGGTATTATTTTTAAATTTTTACTTTTAGCTGAAAACGTTGAAAAAATTCTGCCGGCATTTTGACCACCGGAAATTCGGCCGGCGTTTTGACCCCTCAAAAATTCTGCCGGCAGAAAATTCGGCCGGCATTTTGACCGCACAAAAATTCGGTCGGCAGAAAATTCTGCCGGCGTTTTGACATTGGCCGTCGCTTTACGCCGGGAGTTACAGTAGTTGTTCAGCTCATACATCACAATTTGCGCTCTTAGTCACAGACTTTTGCCGGTTGCCCTGTATGTCACACATCGTCAACCTAGTGAAACAGACCCATTTTTTTTTAAATTTTTTTACTGTTTTAATTTAGTTGCACGCGTGAAGAATGTTTGTCCCTGTAACGGGGTACTTCTGCCGGGAAGATGTCCTGCTGCAAGCTAGTTTTTCTTCTGAATAACCATTTCCCGGGAATTTCTTTGGTTACATGTATATATTTTTTCAGGAATTTTGCATGACTTACAGATAATAGTCCCTGTGTTAGGAATCACACCCGAGAAACGACTTAGAGACAGCGTCGTTAATTTCCATATTCTCAGCAGCAATTAAGTATATATATCGCACGCTGGGTCCAAATCGAGATGCGAATCGACTCAAAACCAAACTGCGTACTTTAGATTATTTCGGTATCCAAAGCACTGCACCGCGAAGGATAAAAATCGCCCATAAGTTCTCAATTTTTCCATCACAACGAGTGTCTATGTGTAATATACTATAAACCACATTCCACGAACTTGTGAAAAAGTTTGCCTTATCACCGAATAAATCGACCATATCCTGACTGTTACCATAGCATATATAGCATAGCATACTAAGCCTATACCCGCTCAGAAATGCATACATACAGAGAAGTTAGGAGAATGAGAGTAAGTATGTAAACCGAGCCGTTTTCGAACAAGTAGCCGAATAAAGCAATCGCAAAGTACGGCTATCAGCTATGTTTTTGTAAAATAGAATGATAATTTAGAAAGGCTGGTGAGCATGCCTTCACCATGACAGCATCGGCCGGTATATAACGCCATAATTCCACCGCACATTTTAAAGAACTAACTATTCTTACGACAGCCAGAATATATTGTGGTTAACTATAGATCGCAGAATGCTTCGACAAATAACGTTGTTTTCCTTGGCGGTGTTTGCCCGCATCGTCGTCAGTCTGGACTGCGAGGAACTAGCCGCTCAGTGCCAGGAGTATGGCAAGCAAGAGCGCCTAACCGTTGAACGCTTAATGAGCTTGAGCATATCCTGGCCGTTGACCGCGGAGGCCCTGCGGGAATACCAGCCGTTGGACGAAGCCTTTTCTTTTGCCGGTGTGGGTTAACGTTGCTTCATTTATTCGCCGTATTTCTATTATTAGTGCGTCATTCTGTCATTAAGGATAATTACACGTTATTGCTTGTGTTCATCTGGCCATAACCTGTGGTGATAGTACTCTGTACGGCTGCTTTTAGGATTCGATTTAGGTCTTGGTTTCGATTTCTTAGCTGGGTAACTTTCTACTCAAAAACATTTTCCAGTAGCCTGGTATGGTATTCCCGTTAATACAGTTTGGCTGCTGTTGTTCGGTAATAATAATAATAGTAATAATAATAATAATAATAATTCACTGGTAGTGTTTTCCATGCGGCTGCTTTGCAGATACTCCAACAACACCGGACACTGCGTCCGCAACCTGCTGACCAGTTGCCCGGAATTCCTCCAGGACAATCCCAGCGGATGGTTCGACTCCGAGATGCTCATCGCCAAGGGCCGTCTCTGCGCGACGAGCATCGCCCCGGTCCAGTACTATCGCGCGCTCAGTCACTGCCGCCAACACGATCCCACGCTGCAACAGTCCGTCCGCCGGGCCGCGGAAGCGACGGCGAGAGACGAGGTAGAAGACGTCCCGGTCAACAGCCATCCAGTGTGCGGTCACGTTGAATATTGCCAGTAGGTGGTGTCCATGTGGCTGTTGCCTGCTGGTAGTTTTTTTAGTGGTGTATAATTGCGCGACTGTACGTTTTCACTTTGCACATACAAAACGTGTCTCATCTTTATATTATTCATACTCGTACAAGTAACAAGCTTACCGAGCAAAGCGTTTTTATTTATGCGCCGTTTTTATGGACTCGTCAACGCGTGGTCAATTTAAGTCCAGCTTTGTCTTAAAAAATTCCATATATCACAGATGTGCCAATAGATTTTAGTGACCTCTGGTCAGAAAATAATAATTTCATCGGGTCTTCAGTACGGGAAACGTACGAGTAGAACACCGGAATAAAGCCCAGACTGTAACCACGGAGAGAGTAAAACCAAAATAATTTATGCATCCACTATATAGACTCTCCGTGGTTACAGTTATTATGTTAAGTACTTTTTATTGCTGTGCAGTGAATACTTCTTCGAGTGCTCTTTACGTTTCCTGTACTTAAAACCTGGTGAAACCATCTTTTGAGTTCTGACCACTGGTTCATAAAACTAAACAAATATCTATTGGCACACCTATGGAAAATATGGAATTGATATGGAATTGGACCAAGCTGAACTAAAACTGACCACGCGTTGACGAGTCTATAAAAACGACGCATAATACGTTTTGGTCGGTAAGATAAAGATATCGGTATATGCGTATTGAAAATTGGGTTGCAAAGACACTTTGTACTGATGTTCCCGCTTTGTACTGCAGCGTTAACGCGGCGGGAATCGAGGACGCGAGTGGTGAAGCCGGTGCGAAAATGGCGGCATACTGTGGCGCGGAGGCCGTGGAGACCCTCCGGGAATCGGCGGTGCAGATTTATGCCGCTCACTGCCTGAACGAGAACGATAGCGATAACGCCATACGTTTAATCCAGCGATAACGGCCGACATTTAGTTAGATTGCGTTCCTTGCCTGTCACCAGAAATTCTATTATTCTGTGAACAGACAACTATGTGAACGCGTGTGAAGTACTAGAACTTGGAACTGTCGGAAGTTAAGCATGATTCAACGCTGACTAACAGTACAGATACAAAGGCGCACTTATATAAATTCTTTTAAAGTTCCAGTCTGAACATTTGCCTGATTTTCCCTCCCGGATTTGTACACATACCAGTACGAATAAAAATCGTTAAGCACTTTATACGCATTGTGATACATGAACAGGCAGGTTCTTCCACTGATTTCCTCTGCACTTTCCCGTGGTAAAAGCAGAAGCGTTGTACATTATGCTGCTTTTCATAGCACTCTAAGCCGTGACCGGTCAAATTGTGCTATCTTATCGCCGAAGGGTTGCAAAATGTTCATGGCCGGGGACGGGGAATTTTTTCTTACTGTACCGATGGTCGGCATTATTTTTATCAGGCTGATCCGGCAGCACTTTTTACTGGCACCGCAAAATCGCTCCTTGCAGTAACTATATTTAGGTTTTTATTTTGGGTTTTAACTGTAAGTAAGTCATTTCGCCCCTTATCTGTAGCGTCAACTTACTCGCTCACAGCTTATAATTATTAGTAATACAGATTTTTTTGGGTGAAATGACTGGTAGTCTGGCACATGCACATGTATAAGGTACGTAGAACGCGCAGTATTACAGCACCTCTGGCTGATCCATAGCTACAACTGGTAGGACTATGATTGTTGTTTGCTGGCCTCTCTGCTGCTCCGATCCGATTATATAGGGATTTCCATGACGGAATCCTTGCATGATGCGTCCGCTGCGACGCCAGTTGGAAGTCACAGAATTCCGGTAACAATATCATACATGCAATCATATGTTCGCCAGACGCCGGGTCCGCGGCTCATTGTAACAGCAATTGCTGTTACGGTCCAATGCGCGGAGGAGCCGGCGTCTGGCGACGCTTCCCGATGATGGCGAGCATTACCAGCCGAGCGAAAAAACTTCCGGCCGCAGTTCTGGTTGCGATAAAGCCGAGTGGATCCATGCTTGCTTGTGCAAAAATTATAATAAATACTACAGGATAACTGTAGGGAGTGTGTAGTGATGCGGTATGGTAAGCGTTGGCGGAAATGCTAATATACTCTGCAGCTTATAGCCTTAAGGATACTTAACTTACTGCTACGCTGCCCGACGAGGCAAGACGGCAGTGGATAATCACATTAATCAGCACCAGCACCGTTTACACCGCATCGAGCTACCCTGGAGTATTGTGAATGACGGAATATGGTGTACGGTAGCGGCTAAGTACAGTACTTTTTCCATCAGTACTCGTACATGTTTGTACTTTCTAGCATTTTCCTTTTGTCTTCGGATATACTTTTGGCTTTTTCTACACGGAGGCGCTTCGCGCCTATATAAGTCCGAGAGTTGCAGTCTTTTGGCATGAGTTGTTTCGCATTCGAAGTTTGGCAGTGTCGGAGTTTTTCTATTAAAATCTATCGTCGGAATGCAGTCAGATTCTCGCTTCGCGTAGGTCGTAGCGTATGCATATTATTTAGTTATGCCACATTGAGATTATCAGCTCATTCTCTGTCGTTGAGTCAGGTCGGTAGGATTGATATTACGGTATTATCCCTATCGTACTCGTCTCTCCGTCATGGCGCCCACCGTCAGTTCGAACCTTTCCTAGGCCAAGCTAAGTAATATGTGAAGTGTGTGAATTGTACATTCCCAGGTGCTCAGTCCGGGTACTTCGGTACCGACTGGACGGATGTCCGGGCAGTGACTGCCGACTGGACGCCTTAACTAAGTAGTCCGGGTACTGGCGACAGGTGGGTTGGTGGTGAGCCAATTCTGCCTGTGCCTGCGACCCACGACGAAAACCTAATTGTCCGGGAGCTTTGCTCTGTCTGGACGCTGTGCAGTTTGTCCTGCCAGCTGATCGATGCAGGGTTACCCTGTATATCGATCCTGAGCACTAAACTGGGTAAAGTCTAACTAAAGTAGGGACTCAATTCTCCTGGCCAGAGATTGATGTTCCCGAATTATTCTTAAGCCAGCGAACAGACGTGTTCCTGGAAATCTGAAGTGGAAGTTGCGCAACAAAACTGCGAGTAGACAGAGTCGAAAGCAGAATTCTAAAGCTGAAGTACGTATGCTGAGAGCAGTGCCGAAGCATACTAGTGTGCACACAATCTTGAGCGTAGCTAAAGCGTGGACAGCCAGAGCAGTGCTTGAGCTGTAAAAGTGAGTGTTACGAACACGGAGAACAAAGGCGTAGCTAACGTATCCGGGTTAAACAAAAGACGGTTCTCGGATTCAAACAAAAGAAGTCAGTGCAACGAGCGCTGAACAAAGAACTGAAGTGAAAAGTGAAAAAGCTGAAGAATGGATAATTCGAAAAGCACGGCGTCACAGCCTGTAGTGCAGCCGAAGTTTACAAGACAAGCAGTAAAGCAAGGTGCAGCAGAGCTGATACCGGATAAGTTTATCGTGCCGATTGGCGTTAAAATCGAAGCATTCCTTAACGAACTGAATGTTGCAATTCCGAAATCAGGAATATGTGGCAAAGATTTCGTTACCTATGATAACGATGAAGCCAAAATGGGAAAGCCACCGACAGGTTGGCGAGTGTGGTTAGAACACATAGAGCTGCCGACTAATATTACGAAACTGTTTACTGTTGAAGCTTATAAAGCTGCTATGCAGAAGTTTAATGCGCAAGTGCAAGCTGTTCAAACAGCAGCTGCTGATGCGTATGAAAATTCTGGTGAAACGGTGGAAAAGGTTGTTTCCCCTTTTGCTTTTGTACAGCATAATAAGGAGCAGGAAGTTGATAACACAGCTGCTACCAATATCGAAAAAGATATGAATGCGAGTATCATTGATGAAGATGTGCCAACTGATGGGGTTGAACCACTATCAGCACAGCCGTTCTTTCAGCGTAGTACAGTGGCTCCCGGTCAGAGCGACGAACAGAATAAAACGATGGACGTGATCCATCCGTTATTTGCCGCAGTGAGGCAGTTTTCCTTAGATCAGGAACAGTTTGATAATACTGTTCAGGCATGGGAAGGCAGTATAGGAAATGAAAAAGATTTCGGCGAAATGAAAGAAATGGCCAAAGCCGGTTTAAATGCAACGGAAGAAATGCACATGAAGTTTGTAAAGGCTAACACGTGGTGTCATACACTAAGTGATGACAACGACGCCTTGAAAGAAGATGTGAAGAAACGAGATGAAAAAATAAATGATTTGGAAGAAAAGATGAAGAAGCACGACGAAGAGTGCAAAGAAAATGTCAAAAAATTGAATACTGAGATTTTCGATTTGCGCGTTCATAATGACAAAAACAAAGATGAAGTGGACCGTGTACGAAACACGAATAAAAATCTCGAAAAGCAGTGCCATGATTCAATGGTCAACAGTGGTAAACTGCAACGTGACGTTATACGTGCGCAGAGAGAACGCGATGATCTGCAAGTTAAACTAAAGGCAGAAGAATCGCGGGTCGATGCGGAATTGAAAAAAGAACGTGACGACCTTCAAGGTCAATGGATATTTATCGAAGATGAGTTCGATAAAGCCAAAACACGTGAAAAACATCTGGATGAGTGGGAGGCCAGACTGCAGCAGTGGGAAGACAGTTTGAAAACTAAAAGCAGAGCTGTCAGTGGTCAGGTTGAATCCCGGGTACATACTAGTACTTTTGAACGGGAAGCGGCATTTGATGCAGCACCGAAGCTGACGTCTGGTTAACAGTCGCAGCCGCATATAAGCCGTCGTGTGGAGTTTAACGAAACCCACCGCAGTCGGGATTATGTACCCTTGCGTAATAATGAGTACGAGTACGAAGACGACATGCGCAGAGCAGAAGACGCGCAGTGGGAAGATGCACAGTACGAAGATAACGAACAACCGCGTGTAAATACTCGTACCGACGAGTTGATTGAGCGCAGTATAGCGTTAATGGAAAAATTTGAGAAAAGTGGAAAGGGTACAAAAGGAAAAACTCACTACCCGCAGAACTACAAGGGTACGCAAGAAAGCGGTAAGGTTGAAAAGTTTATTCTTGACTGTGAACGCTGTCAAGACTTAAATGGTTGGGATGACAAACAGCTTATCGACAAAGGTTTCTCAAATTCGCTAAAGGATGATGCGTATTTGTGGTACGCAGACCATAAAAAGAAAAATCCAGATAAAGACTGGAAGTACTGGAAGGGAGTACTTCTAAGTCATTTCTCTTCCGAGAGTGATCCCGCAGAAATACGGCAGGCAATGTATGCCCGTGTATTTACTGACGCGCATACGGTAAACTCGTACGTGGATGGTTACCTAAACTGGTTCAACACATTGGGAACAAGTGAAGAAGAGCGTGTGTCAATCCTTATTCAAGGATTAAGACCGCATAGATGGCGCTGGTTTGAAAAGTTAACTGAGTCCAAACCAAAAACAGTTGAAGAAGTGTGTACTCAGCTGAAAACGTTTTACAGCTTGAAGTCGCAACAAGCTGAATACAATAACACCAGGAATCAAAACAACAACAGTTACGGTAATAACGGCAACCGTGGACGCGGTGGATACCGCGGTAATAATAATCGTGGTCGTGGTGGCCGAGGCGGATACAATAATTACCGCCAGAACTCGTACGAACAAACTGGAAGTACGTACGAGAAAGGAGAGAGTATAATGGAAAATACTCAGAATAGCGGCCGACGGCCGTTCATGATCGGCAACGTTGAAATTGACTTAAACAAGTGGAAGAATGATGCCGGTCAGCTGATTTGCTTTAAGTGCCACGAGCTGCACCCAGCAAAGTTTTGTACTTTCAAAGGGAAATTCAAAGAGGCGACACGTGAACCGCCCGCGGACGTGTTAGCCCGGCATAATAGCAGAAGAGCGGAAGCTCGTGCAATGGAAGTTTGCAAACTTGGGAAGGACGTGCAAGTGAATGCATTGTCCGTAGAGCGAATACAGCAACTCTCACAGTATCCAGATGCTGTGGAGAAAGGGTTCGATGTTGCGTTACCGACTCTAGACGCACAAGCTGTCTACGTATTATTGTCTATGAATGACAATGATGAAGTCAAAACGTTGGTGGATACTGGAGCAAGTATTTCCATTATGCCTATGCACATAGCGGAAAAGTTGAATGTGAGCATTTTAAAATGCCCAGCACATGTGTCAGACGTAACACTGAACACGGCGGCAAACGATGTTACCGATATTGATCCCTTGTGTGGTATTGTCCGAATCGAATTATTCGGTATCTGCTACGAACATGCTGTACTTATTGA
The DNA here is from genome assembly GCF_019649055.1 of Paramacrobiotus metropolitanus. Taxonomy (NCBI): domain Eukaryota; kingdom Metazoa; phylum Tardigrada; class Eutardigrada; order Parachela; family Macrobiotidae; genus Paramacrobiotus; species Paramacrobiotus metropolitanus. Next base: position 202,172 of record NW_026570379.1, on the reverse strand, counting down.
TCCAAATACAAAGGTTGACTTTGTATTACTGGGTACAGACTTTTTCACTGGTAAGCCGGTAGCGTTCGATTTTAGTACGATGGCGTTTAGGCCTACTCGTACAGACGCCGGTTATCCCAGATACCACCCAAGAGACTGTGTCAAAATACTGGATTATATACAGCAGCACAGTTTTAAACCGGTTCTGAATCCCGGTGTACGTCCTTGTCCTACGATACCAGCGTGGTTCGATACGGGGCGTGTTCTCGAATACTGTAAAGCATTTGACGGAAGTAGTGTCACGTATGAACACTTGAATAACTGGATAAATAAGGAGCGGCCGACGATCGCTGTGAAGAAAGCGGAAGTACAGAATATTGGTACAAAACGGAATGAAATATCGCCACAGAAGTCATTCGCAAAAGCAGTGAAAGGCAAAATTAAAATTCTTAAGAAGCCGCAAAATGCACCCGGTGCAACGTCAAGTTTGCGGGGGTGCGAGCAGCCGCAACAGAGTACGAGTACTCTAGTTTGCGGGGGTAATGCAGATGCGGACGAAGGTACGCTGCCAGAGGGACAGTCAGTTACTTTCGGTAACTCTAAGTTAGCCGAACAGTTAACTACAAAGTACCCGGCGAAAGCGTGGACACGCCCGCAGGGGCAACCGGAAAACCATGAGCGTATAGTCACTGCTGAAGAGTATGCAGATGAGGCATTTTGGCAAGCAGAACAGTGTAAATGTAAAGATACCAAACACTGGTATTATTTATACAACAACCCGACGAAAACAACAACTGATTTTGAAAGAGATGAAATAGGGTTATTTCAAGTGTGTCGCGGCATGTTATGTCGTAGACGAAGCGGAAGTGGAATTCCACGAATACTGGTGCCATACCAATGGCAGAAAAAACTCGTGTATTCGGTTCACCAGAGATTTCACGAAAATAAATTAATCCCAAAAAATGTGTCCATTCAAAAGTATCTAGTAACTAGGTACTACTGGTTTAACATGTACGATACAATTAAAGAAGTATTGTCACAGTGTACACATTCACCAAAGTGCAAAAGTGGAGAAGTGTACAGGACTATGGGTCAGGAGATGAGAAACTGGTCAGATCCACAAGTACGCGAAGAAAAAGGTGTGATTGGTATTGGTCCCTTTCAGTTCGCACACACCAACAAGTTCGACGTACTCAATTCATTTGAGTCAGAAGACGTTGGCGAAAGCTCGCAGGAAAAGTCGCAAGCAGTGCAAAATGCTGCAGTTCAGCAGAAGAAATTTACCACAAAGAAAAGTAATTATGGGAAACAGAATCGCGGTGAACAAAAGCAAAAGTACGAGTATAACTTTGCCGGTCGTCGCATCGGTACTGATAAACCGAAGGTAGTTAATCAGTCTTTAGCTGATCTGAAGTCTGATGCCATTATCGAAGTAGATGGACAAGAAGTGAAAATGGTTCACAACGGAAGTGTGAACAATACCGAAAAACGTAAAAGCGCAACAGTTGAATGTCGCCGCATGGAAATATTCCCGAATAAATCGATTACTGTACATCCAAAAAGTTACGTTGAAATAACAACGCGAATTAAAGGCGCAAATAACGTACAGTATAAGCGCGCTGAGTTGTGTGGAAAGCCGTTATTCTACGATGGTAGTCTGCATACAGATAATGCGCAGATGTTCATTGAAGATGGCGTACTTGATGTGTCGAACAAAGGTACATGTACAGTACGTATTATACATGACATGTCAGATGTCATGTGAAGTTGGATAGTGGATACTTCCCTTGGCAGTGTGGAAGTTGTGGATGAAATTCTCACTTCTGCAGACAAAGAATTTGATACTGCATATCACGAGTTGTACTGTACAGATAAAGCACAGTGCGAATGCCGTAAGGCAGAAGTCAATGCGGCAGAAGTCAGTACTACACCAGAGACTGAAGAGACAATAAAGAAAGTAAAAATGGGTTCATTATTAAAGCTGGAAAATATCGAACGTTTGTACAAAATACTTCGCGCAAACAAGGAAGTATTTCCGACTAAGGATAGACCGGTAGGATGCTGCAATATATATGAGCACCCGGTCGATACAGGTACAAGTGCACCTGTAAGACAGCCTCCGTATCGTGTGTCCTTCGAGGACAGGAAATGGCTCCGAGAAAAGACAAAAGAGATGATGCGTGATGGAATAATTGAGTTGACAAATTCCCCGTGGGGATCGCCTATATGTATTGTGAAGAAAAAAGACGGCAGCCGACGGCTGACCGTAGATTTCCGAAAATTAAATGAAAAACTGCAGGGCAGCAGTTATCCACTGCCCAGAATTGACGACATTTTAAATGCAGTTGCGAAAGCGAAAGTCTTTTGAAAAATCGACTTAAAGTCCGGTTTTTGGCAGATTCAGTTGAAGGAGGAAGACCAAAAAAAAGCTACAATGGTAGCTGAAGAATTTACTTACCAGTACAAAGTACTACCATTTGGTATGAAAGATGCGCCAAGCGCATTTCAAAGAGCCATGGACTTGACCTTAGCTGAGTTAAAGCACAAAAAAGTACTCGTATTTATTGATGACATCATATGTTTCTCAGATACGATCGAAGAGCACTTTCGTGACTTGGCAGAACTCCTTGCACGCTTAAAGGAGTGCGGCTGGACGATTAATCCAGACAAATGTGAATTTTTCATGGAGAAAATATCATTTTTGGGTCACGTGGTCGATGGTAACGGTATCAGTACCGACCCGGAAAAGCTGGAAGCAGTAAAATCGTTCGTTCCGTTGAAAGACCGTAAAGGAATACAACGATTCCTCGGTATGGTCGGTTACTACCGACAGTTTATTCCCAAATTTCAAGACCTAGCTGAACCGCTTCAGCGTTTAGTCCCGAAATCGGCAGAATTTAAGTGGGGACCGGAACAGGAAAACGCAATGCAACAGCTGAAGGACGCATTGTGTTCGGCACCGATATTGGCGCGCTTCGATGACCAGGCGCCGATACAAATGGTTATTGATGCATCAAAAATTGCTGTTGGCGCAGTACTCAAACAGTTTATTGATGGCCACTGGCGGCCGATTGCGTATTTGTCGAAACTACTTACGCCAACGCAGCGAAGAATATACTTTCCACTCGAGCTGGAAGCGTATGGACTCATTTGTGCGCTTAAAAAATGGCGTCATTTCTTGGCGTATAAGAAGTTTGAAGTGTACACAGACCACGCTGCGTTAACATTTTTGCGTAATATGCGCGATATGCACGGGCGTATTGGTCGTTGGGCACTGTACGTGCAGGACTACGATATGGTGCCAAAGTACATAAAGGGAGCAGCGAATGTTGAAGCCGATGCTTTGTCACGGCAGACCGGTAACATGAAAGAGCCGGAATCGAATGAGTCGGATGTCATTCCAGACTATCGTGAAGATGACCAGCCCGATGAACATACGGTGGCACAGATCGATGCAGTGCGTAAGAGAGAAAATTGTAAACAAGTACAGTACATCGACGCGTTCAGGGCTGAGGTCCGTTTATTTAACAAAACAGAGCGGAAAGAAGTAAAAAATAATACGGAAGTCACGTTCGTACCTGAGCAACGTGCTCAGTACTGGGTGGAAGAGCAGTCAAAAGACCGCGTAATTGCACATTGGAAATCACTACTTAGTGATCCTACGCAGGATATGAAGCCGTACCAGCGCCGGTACTTGAAAAAGTTTATTTTGAAACAAGGCGTTGTGTACTATCGGTACTCTGTAAACGGTAAAGATTTCTATTTGTTTTATGTACCGTACCAATGGAGAATGAAGTTTTTGTTCGAAAATCACGATACGCAGTATGCCGCGCATCAGGGCATTGAAGCGACATATAAGAAGATGCACGCGTACTATTATTGGCCGCATATGAAAGAAAGTGTCACTAATTATGTGATGTCCTGTGCACAGTGCCAAGCACGTAATCCTGTGAACCTAAAAACAGCGGGATTTTTGCAGCATAATCCGATTGTGAATCCTCGCAGCTGCTGGTCAATTGACGTTGCTAGCAGTTTACCGTTGACGAAAAACGGTAAAAAACACATCATGATTGGTGTGAATTATGGATCAAAGTGGGTTGTCGCACAAGCGGTAGAAGCGAACGACAGTGCTACGCTAGCACAGTTCGTATTCGAAAAAATTATTATGCCGTTTGGTGTGCCGAAGAATCTCACGTCGGACAGGGGGTCCAACTTCATGTCGGACATGTTCGGTGAATTATCGGCCGTTATGGGTATTGCACACGTACCGGTAGTTGCGTACCATAACATGGGCAACGGGTTAGCCGAGAAACGTGTGGGTGAATTCAAAAAGGCGATATCAAAGTATATCAATGATGAACAAACAGATTGGGATGTGTATCTCCCTGCTATCTGTTTCGCCTTTAATACGAAGCCGGTAAAACGTATTGGCGGTTTTACACCTGCAAAACTGATGTATGGTGAAGACTTGCGTTTACCGCAAGATAACTTCATTCCGAAGTATGACGGCGATGAAGACTTCCCGATCCCTGCGCATTTGTTCGTACAACATCTGCAGCTGTCTCTGTCAGACGCACTGGATCAAGTGCGAGCGGAAGAAACACAGCAGCGCTTGAAAGATAAGATCCGGTATGACGCTAACGCACGGGAAGTCGAGTATGCAGTTGGTGATCAAGTTATGGTTCGAGCGATGGCGCGTACGAAAGGGAAACATAAGGCGTCTGAAGGCCTTTGGCGCACAGGATATGAGGTGAAAGCGAAATTGTCCAGTATACACTACAGAGTGCAGTGTAATAAAAGAGGAGCAGTGAAACTGGACGTTGTACACGTATCGCAAATGCGACCGTATAACATGCGAAAACCTGATGAGCCAGAGCCGACAGATATTGAAGATATAAGTACAAGTCATAAGCCGCTTAAGCCTGTGGAAAAAGAGCTGGAAGACGAGATCGAGGAGTTTCCCGTCAGGCCAGAATTGCCTGAGCCGGAAGTCCAGGATGTTCCCGTTGTTCCAGTCAGAACTCGTTATGGCAGAAATGTGAAACAGCCGGACAGGCTGATTAACAAACAGTAATCCCCGAAATCCCCGGGAACTGTCGCAACCGCCGCGAGACGGCAGGTTAATGCATTATCTGTATGCTGCAGTACTGTATTGTGGGTAAAACAGCGCATTACAATTTGCAGCTGTACACATTTGAATTTATTTTGGGTTCTTCGGTTTGCTCTTTGCGGATTGATCTCTTTTTCTTTGTGAATCTTATTTACCATTGTGGAAGTTTGAATTTTGCGTTATAATGCCTCCGTATTTTAACCGTGGACGAGGCGGCCGTGCCCATCAACACTATCGGAATCAGCTGCTACAAGGCCTTTATAGCACTACGCTAATGGCTGCAGGTTTTCAAACGCAACGAGGAAGATATGGCCGTCGTCGTGGACGATTTGGTGGTAGAAACCGCGGTGGTGAAGCTCGAGGACGTGGTGGCGTTAACACTGAAAGTAATGCCTCTGTTCCCACGGACAACTGGCGTCGAGCAGGGCGAGATCTTGCAGCAGATCCCCAGAATGGACAGAGTGGCAGTGTTGGTAATGTTGTGCGTAACGGTGATGTGGATATGACTGCTGGTGTAGGAAATGGCTCAGTCCCTGCCCATAATTCAGCTGCTTCCTCTAGTGTCCCCACTGGCCAGCCGAGTGCCTCAGCTGTGCAGAGCGATGCGGACAAGGAGCGTGAGCGACAACAGAAGCTTCGTCAGCAGATGGCCTTGGATGCCAGCAAGAACGCTCCGTCGACAGGTACTGAGCAAACTCGGTTCTCATTCTGATCGCGCTGACAGTTTCTGCTGATTTTGCCAATTCTCATTAATTCTTACTGAATCCCTGTTGATCTCCGATATGGGGTTTTGCTCAGTTTTTTCCCATGTGATTTTTCTAGAATTTGCTGACAGAATTCCTCAGTGCGAAAGTGGCGTTTTATTTTTATTTTTGTGTTTAATCGCGGATGTTTTTGCCTTAATTTTCATCGGCGATTTTACCTTAATTTAATTTGGATTTGCCACTGAAATTCCGATTTATTTTTCCGACGATTTTCCTGTTTGTGTTTTCTCCGACTGCCGTGTTTCCCATCAATTCATTTCCTGACAACTCTCACCTTCCACCCCGTCTTGGATCCTCTCCTCATTCACCATCTCACTCAGTCACCCGTGGAGGAGGATCATGTCATTCTGGGACGGAGGATGGATTTTGCCCGCCTTGCCCAGTCGAGAGCGTGAGAACTCATTTTATTTAGTTTTTTATTCCTGTTCTTTTCGTTTCTTTTTGTGTTGGGTTCCCCAAGAGCCGTTTGCGGGGGTGACGGAATATGGTGTACGGTAGCGGCTAAGTACAGTACTTTTTCCATCAGTACTCGTACATGTTTGTACTTTCTAGCATTTTCCTTTTGTCTTCGGATATACTTTTGGCTTTTCTACACGGAGGCGCTTCGCGCCTATATAAGTCCGAGAGTTGCAGTCTTTTGGCATGAGTTGTTTCGCATTCGAAGTTTGGCAGTGTCGGAGTTTTTCTATTAAAATCTATCGTCGGAATGCAGTCAGATTCTCGCTTCGCGTAGGTCGTAGCGTATGCATATTATTTAGTTATGCCACATTGAGATTATCAGCTCATTCTCTGTCGTTGAGTCAGGTCGGTAGGATTGATATTACGGTATTATCCCTATCGTACTCGTCTCTCCGTCATGAATAAATGTATCTTCAGCGAAACCTATCATTTCCGTGCCCTAAAAGAATTTTATTATTTCATTACAAGCACTTTTCGGCAGCGAAAGCCGGAAGACTGCAGGCATAGATATTTTAAAGAAGAAATGACGATCTGAGAAAGAAACCAGCTCACCGATTTGCTTGCTGGGATACTGCATGGATACAGGCACAATATACCGGTACGTACCGATAGTATGTGTTTTTGTTCTCAGTAAATTGTTTAACAGCTTCCGCTTAAATGGTTTTACCTACTAGCGAAATCCAGGTGCGAGAATAACAAAATCTATTACTCGTAGTCATTTGTGGGTGAATTCACCTTACCACGATCTGTCGGCTGTTAGTGTGGGAAAGGCTGGCACGGTCGGCAGCGATGCTGACCGGAAGCTGGATACCGTTTATACGGGGGATAACGGTTGGATTGCACGATCATCCCATGGCGGTTAAACAAAGTAACGCCAGGACATCGCCAGAGTTCATGGGCAAGTGTACAGCACGATTCAGCGAGCAAAACAAGCTGGATGAGCAGGATGCGCATGGGCACAGTTCATTGGAAGAAATTCCACCCGAGCTCAAGACCAAAACTGTACAGCGCATCAGGCGCCCGCCCGCAGAAAGCCACGTTTCGTGAAATCAGGATTGGGTTTATTGTGCCGGGCACGCGTGATAAACAGCAGGTTTTCCAGCAACACTGCGAAGTGTGATTCCAACGACGGGCAGTATTCAGGCCTGAGCACTTTGGTCGGAGCACCCGCAATAGTGCTCCAACCACAGTGTCCGGGATGAAAATCACCGCCCCGTCGTCGCCTTAGCCGGTGATGCAAGGAGTCGTACAAATCTGCTTACGGGATACAAACGGACTACGTACATCCATCCGACCACGTGTACGTACCGTGTGGCTCCACGTCCCATTGCATGGGTCGGTGCTTCCAGGGTGAGTTGATGGCACTCGTTGTAGCGGAGGTCATGAACTCATGATCCTGCTTAACGCCATCGGAACTGGCGTTAAGCAGGATCATCACTTCCGCGGCGGTGAGTGTAGCGCGTAATGACCCATCACGGCGCGGCATCACCGGATGTAGTCAATCGACGGTGTCCCGGTGAAATTCTGCGTCAGTTTTGGCGGTCCCGTAACCCCAGAAAACCGAATGTTGACGTGTGCACCGGCGCTCTGGTGTAACGAAAGCGCCAACTTTGAAGCTGTTTTACCGCGTAGTTATTGGGATGCAAAAAACCGGGCAAAAGTCGATATCGGTCAACAAGATATGCCACATGTGACACCAGCCGTATCGGCATCGTCGGCCCGTCAGGCGACGCGATATCGTCAGCTGCGAAGAAGATGTGAAGCGTCCGCGGCGTGTACCACGCTGGACCGGATGATGCCTGGTGCAATCCTTCGTACTCATCCGTCTCAGCCCTCAGTCAACAATTTCCACTGTTTTGGTAACCGTCTTCCGGTAGCTGATGGATTCGCTGCTGATTAACAGCCATCCGAGCACCAGCAACAGAAAAATCCGTCTTTTTGCAGTACTTCGCCATTCTGTATCGGCTGCAACAAGAACAAGCACGGCGGTTAAATAAATAGCTACTTCGACATTTTCTGTATATGACAAACGCTTTCCCTATATGATTTCATGGCAGGGATCCTACGCTTGGTCGGTCCAGCGTCCCTTAGGTTTCATAAAATATGACGATTCGTTCGGTAACAAGAATCAGGCTAATTGGAAAAACGTCTGGCAACCGCACAACATCAGCCCCATTGGGTGGCATGGCTCTGTGTGTCTGTCGGAGAGCAAGCGAGGAAAGGATCCACTATTCCATAGTAGTCTACCGGGCGCGATCTTTTAACCTACGTTGTAGTCCCTTCTCATGTTATCTGGGACACATTCTTCATTTGGTTGTTACTGTTGAGCGAAGCTCGCTTTGTGCATATTGAGAAATAAACTGTCCATTCTGTTACAGTATTAAATTATTAGTGGGCTCAGTACAACAGCCGATAGAAATTAACCCCAAAGCGGAAAACCATAAGAGAACATAAGAAAACATAAGGAACTAGGATCCAAACAAAATTTAGCCCAGATCAGTGCACACTCCATTAGGTCTTACACAGTTTACACTCACCACCGCATGAAGACTGCAACACCCAAGTACTGCTCAGTAGTTAAGAGAAATCATTGAAATCGCAGGTTGTAATAACGATTTTGACCAAGACACTTGCGTGAAAAGTAGAAAACCCGGATCCACGGACCACAGGCATGCATCAGTCCCTCGAAGGAATGTGGCATGGCAAATTAATGCCAAATGTATTACTGCGTCTAACCGACGGCAGAAAGCGAACGCGTGCCGATCAAGTATCGCCTGAGTGAGCCGGCCGCTGCCGATCGGTGATTGGACGACAGGGCGACGGCGGCAGACAGAGTGGGAGTGCCTAACAAAGAGGGCGGGGCGTCTGCAGCGCCGCCGGAAATGACGCAGAACGGCCGACGCGGAGCAGTAATTATATTTGAATTCAAGGTTAAATATATATAAGCCTTAGATTACATCTGTCTAGCGACCGGTGCGGTGGCTGGTACATGCCATGACAAAGACCTTCTCGGCCGATGATAACATCGTTATCGGCGGCGTTTTATTGATTGGCACTGGTAATCGATGTGCCTTGAATTCGCACACACGCTTAGCAACCGCCGTGCACCACAACGCACGTCTGATGTCACAACACATCCGGCGAGCTAAAGCAAGAGTAGTGCTTTGAAACAGGAGTAACTAGAGTACAGTCAGATGATTTTGACAAGAGTTTTTCCACAACCTTCCTAAAATTTCATTTCAACCGTACAGACTGTACAGTATAACGGATATATATAATTATGGAGGAAGCCATGTCTTTTACACGTATGGTCGTATCCGACGCCATGAATGGCAAGTATCACTTCCCCATCTGGTCGTCGTCGCGCCGCGTTCGGCGGACAAATCCGCGTCGCAAACACCACGATCTGCGGGCTCTCCGGGACAACGCTTCCCGCCGTTGTCACGCGTCTCGAGCATTGGCGCGAGGACAATCCATGCCGGCAAAAATCGAAGCCAGAATTTCCTCGAAGCGCTCGGCCCGCGCCCTGTCGGTGCATTCCACGGCCGCTCCCAGCCGGAACCCGGATCCCGGCAAGGGTGTCGACGCCGAAGACCCGGACCCGGATACGGTGGACTACGTGGCGCTGTGCGCGCCCACCCAGCCGGTGATCCACCGCGGCTTCCTCTACCGCCGCGCGCCGGCACTGGACACGCCCGAGCACCTGGCCTACGCCTGCGCGCACGGGGCGCGCCGCCGGGAGGCGTGTCAGGGCGGCCTGTACATGGCCCGGGGGGAGCCGCAGCGTCCGGTGCGGATCCCGCACTGCCATCGTCCCAATTACGTGCGCTGCTTCGATTTGTACCTGCAGGAAGCGGCGCTGCGGCATCTACGCGAGCAGGTCCTGGCAGCGGACAATCCGCGCAAGGGATACCAGGATTTCTACGGCCTGGACCGGGAGCTGGCCAAACTGCTGCCCACCTGGTCGGCCTTTCAAAAGCATTACCGCGCGGAGCTGAAGGCGGCCAAGGAGCGCAAGTGTCGTGGTGTACATGCGTGATGATTCACGTATTATAATGTATACTTCGAATGCTGCCTTATATGGGCTCCCCTTATATTACTCTCCCTTATCTGGGCTCCCCAGCAATATGAGCAACCCTCTACACGGGCGGTTACGTTATTACTCACACTTTCGCAGCTGTTATCAGTGTTATGCTTGACTGAAAATTTTGATTTATTTAAAATACTTATTTTACCAGTACTTTTGTAGCATTTAGTTTGTTTCAAAGTGCTCAGGTTGCATCAACGACAGATTCAAATCTTTTCTAAAATTCAAAATCTTTCTAAATTCAAATTCTTTCTAAACGTTGCCCGCTTAAATGCATTAAGAACCCCATGAAAAAATAATGTGATATGAAATTTTGGCATTTTTGATTTTTCAGTTTGTTCATTGGCAAATCCGATTAAAATTAATGAAAAAAATTATTGTATAGATAATATATATAAATATAATTCGGATGTGAAATTTCGGAATTCTTTGGCGTGCTCACTTGTAAATCCGGTTGAAAGAAGTAGAAAAGGGTTCTGCTATAAATCCGATAAATTTAATTTGACGGGTATTGCTAACTAGCCGGGAGCCCAGATAAGGGAGAGTAATATAAGGGGAGCCCATATAAGGCAGCATTCGAAGTACTGTATATGGGTGCTGCAAGCTGATGCAATATTCTATCGATACTTCTATATGTTGCACGGATGCAATATTCTGATACAAGCTGTGTATATATCGCTATAGAAACTTGGCGCTCTGCGTAGCGCAAGTTAGAGTTATCCAGAGTTTACCATAGTAACGTATACTGTACTCTGTACTCTTATAAACTAACGTCTTTCAAGTGAACATAAAATTTATACCGGCAGTACAAGTACATGTGTCCGACTGTCCGTGTATCGTCTACTCAGTACACACATAATTATGTATCTTTAAGTCAACAATAATTGTTGTTAAATTAATGTCGTTTACTATGGAGTGTAGCCCTCTTTAAGCTAAAAGTTATAAAACGATAGAAGAAAAGATTACTTCACAGACGAAATGTTTATACAGACCCAACTGATGGCCATTAAGTAAACTTAGTAAAGACCAAAATTTGCAGAAATAACATACAATTTAGCGTACTTCTAGTTACAGCTGCTGATCTATCACTTTCAGAGTGTTGTTGAGATGCCCTCTCGGCTTATCTTTCATGACGTCAAGCGGATGATTTCGGGAGATCAGAAAGTCATAAAATCGAAAATTCGCTGAATAATTCGTCATAAGTGAAAAATCACGGTGCCTATAGCTTGAGAATTTGTTTTTGGAAAGAATACTTTTCTACATGTACAGTATATACACTAACAGCAACAGGTGTCAAAAGAATCAAGCAATTCCCAAAAACTTCCACTAGTGTACTGCATCTTTATTTTCACCGCTCTTTACTTACATTAGCGACTAGCGTCAGCACGGCGTAAAGCAATCGAATCGGCTTACTACGGCGACAGTCTGACAGATACCGGAAATACGAGACAACTCAACACTAAGCGATTCATCAGCGACAACCAAACAGGTACCTACCTATTACGTAGGTATATGTACGAGGAACAGAATTCACGCCAATTTCACGATGATCACGCATACTGTATCTGTACGTCTGTCCAACCATTTGTAATGCCCGTATAAGTTCATAACCATTCTGTAATGTTAATTCTGTAATGTTGTGGCAGCATCAACGAACACCGGGGTTCGTCGATGCCTGTATGTAGCACACTGGGGCTAGGTATATACCTAATGCCCATTACAGTCTTCCAAATCCGACTCCTTCTCCTGATTCACAATTCATTTTCTGTATTGGCTCTCATAATCATAATCATACTTATGATTATGTGAACATTAGGCAACCGATAGAACAGTTACAGAACAGCAGTAAACCGCGGCGAACAGTAATTAACGGTGGTAAACCGGGAAAAGCACGGCTTCTTCTCTTCTAAATCCACGTCGTACGTTGTACCGATAAACTCTTCGGATCCATCAAATAATTTCCTGCAACAGACAACAGATTACCCAGTTTCCAACGGTGAAGGGCGTTATGTACGCTGCTCACCGATGAAGCTGTTGTTGCGAGCCAAGTGATTACTTAAAACAGCAAGGACACTAACATCCCAGTCTGGTGGTGCCTGGTTCCACAAGGACTGATACGTTGCGATCACGCTTCCCGCTCTGATAACGTGCAACAAACGAAGCTTTAATCATCGGCAAATGCAATAATAAACAAGCAACATAAGTGCCGAATATTGAGCATACCGGAAAGCGCCAGTCTGGCGTCCACCCGGTTTATTACACGTCACCATAATTACGAGTATATGATCATGTATACGAGTTACACTATATTGTAACGCGGGCGGTTATGCCGGCGTTCTAACGGGTTGGCGTGTTGACCGTACCACGATGTTGTGTCGGCTGTTGGGATGAAAGGTTGGCACGGCCGGCGACGATGCTGGCCGAAGACGCTCTTACTGACGTCACACAATTACTGAACGTAACAACGGAAGTTCACGGCATGTTTAATGACAAGAACAATGCAAGACAGGGACAAGGTTTGGGCAAGAGTTTAACAAGCTGAACAAGCTGATGCAAGCTGTAACAAGTGAATGCAAGAGTGAATTCTAGAAATTATGAAGAAGAACAGCTAGCCGGGAAAATGGACAGAAATTCGTAACGCAATGATGGATCATAACTTGGTGGTCTATGGTTGTACAACTTCTGTCGCTACAATATGGAGTGCACGCCAGCTTTTCACATGTTTCTACGTAAATCAGTTTATAGTACAGTTACTACGATCGACACGCTGCAAGAGCGGGCAGTAGTGCATGCGATAATAGCCAGTTACGCTGTCAGAAACGGCGACAAGGTGCCCTGAGGTATGCCTCGGCGCTGATAATCCTCGAAGAACGCGTACTGCCACCGGCAACGTTGCACGATGCGTGTTACAATTGAATTCAGTCGATTTCTTCTATCTCAAAGGTTTTCATAGGTTTTGTGAAGTTGTCTTTACGCCGGTAACGACGAAGTCGGTGACCTTTTAGTCGACCGTTGCGTCTATACAGATGCCAAGGTGACCACGTCGCCATGACGGCAGGCACGCCGTAAAGAAAACTCTCCCGCAACTGAATATCGGCGCACAGTAACATTAACCAACTTTAACGTGAAGGTATTATACAGTTGACCTTTATGTGTTTTTGTATAGCACATTTAAATTACAAAATATTAACTTTTCTCCTTTACAATTACATGTGCCCTTAACTAATGAGAGAGGATGTTGTTCAAGATGTTCACGATGTGTACAAACACCTGGCGTGAGTAATATACCGTTTTTTAGTACTGCAGTATTGCTGCTTGCGCTAATGCATGATTTAATGCCAATCCCAGTGCTGTGACCTTTTCTCAATGATACACGTCGTCAAAAACAGTTCAAACACTGCTGCCTGACTGACGTTATATGGTACGTAATAACTCGGCGCTCTGATTTGGGCAATTAGGATTAGAACATGCGTCCGTCTGGTCTGCGGTATTAATCCGGGCGTCACGAACTAACTCCGGGAGGGCTGTAATAGCCATCCTCTGCTCGGGTTAATCGAGCATGTCGGGCGCGAGGAGGCCGCGGGTTTCCGGTTCCGGGTAGACGGTGACGCCGGCGATGGGCTGGCTATCCAGGGAATTATTCATTTCCTCCACGGCCTTCTTCCGCTGGATGTGCGCGGCACCGGCGCTCTTCTTCGTAAAGGTCACTTCGTAGTTGACAATGTGCTGCTTCCCCCTCATTTCCTCTTTGACAAATTTAATGCTGGTCGCCGTGCGCGCAAACTTCTGCGCTGCAGCGTTAATAAAATAAGTCCAAAAAGTCAAAATCAATCTTATGTTGTTAAACATTCGTATTAATATTAATATTAATATTGTTGATATATACTGTATATTATAAATATTAGTAGTAATAAAATAGTATTAACTGGCATATTGAACTATGCGGCTTACCGAGAATGGATTTCCAGCGGGTAAGAAGCAGCTGCAGTTTGGCGCCGCGATCCTTCTCCGTCTTGTACTCCATCATCACCGTGTGCTTCATGCTCTTCAGCACTGTACATACACAACAAACACGCCCACATCATCAATCATACGAGTATGGATTATTTGATAATATTTTAAGGAATTTATTCTCCATTGCATTAATTTCTTTGCAATTGTCTACAGTACATAGAGATCGTTACTGGAATGCTCTTGATTATAGGTATTTGCGACAGTGGGCGTGGCGAGTACGGTAAATAGTCGCTATATACTTTGGCCCGCCCACTGTCACCAAACAGCGGCCATTGGCCGACCTGTCCTCTTCTGATTGGCTACCGCCCTTCAGTCGCCTGCGCCACCGCCCCACGCTGTTGATTCCACGTACCTTGGCCCTGTGGTCGGCCGGGGAGTTTCTCCAGCGCCGCGTCCTCGCCGATCATCAGCAGGAGCAGCGTAACGACGCACAGCAGTCCCAGATATAAGCGGGCCATGATATTAGATATTAGTATATGACTGGTATAGATAACCGAACGCAACGCACCCACATACAGTTATACAGTAGGGAAGCCTACGCGACAAAGAAGGGGGGAATTATGCAGCTGGAAACATGCAGTTATGTATTACCGGTTTACTATCAATTCGCGCCGCTTGCGGGCTCACGCGTGGTATACTTGTGTAGTTGAGTTTTTCTGTGACAGCGACTGAATTTTTCGCCGCAGCCGGTACTAGCATTCCACACTGTAGTGATATCATAATTTATAGAGGAATCGCCCGCAGTCACCGCCACCGGTTTTACTTCCTTTTTGTCGCCGCGAAGCTTGTTCAAACTGTACCGCGTTCCCCGCCGAAAAACGCTGGAAATATGAATAAATACAGTAGTATTTTGTCGATTTTATAGACATGCTGTAAACGCTGATTACGTAAAAGCACCGCGTATTTGTCCGGTGTTTTGTGATTGGTTACAACGGAACGGTGGGCGGAGACGGGCGCTGTCGGCACAAACCATCAGCGAACCGCTTTTACACGCGAATTACTCACTACAACGAACAGCTGACGCCATTTATTTTATTTATTCAGTTGTATAATTTGTATTTTAAGAATACATCTAGTATAGGTACTACAGGATCATAGAAAACATTAGTCGTTTCTTCAAACGATCACCAACACATTGTGCGAATTATGATGACCTTTCTCTAGATTAGTGTATATGTGCAAAATGCCACTTTTCTCTATCACAATGCCAGTCAATCAAATGGTCATTTTCTACTGTTTGGCAGCCGCTGCTATGGCCGCAGCGGCCGACGTGGAGCGTCCCTCCGTGAACCGATGCACCAGCCGCGCGCCGAGCCCTTCGCGCGTGTCCTCCCGGCGGACGAAGCCGTTGGCGTGCGGCCACAACGGCCGCACAATCAACTGCATAAACCGTTCCCGGAACTGCGCATTCGTCAGTATGTAGACGAAAAACCGGAAGCTGTACAGCATGTACATGGGGACGTTGACGAACGGCGCCGCCAGCTGCTGGGCGGTCGGATCGAAATCAAACTGCTGGTGGTAGTCGGCGCGCATCAGGCAGTGGAAGACGACGGAGGGCGTCTTCGTCAGCAGGTACAGCGCGGCGCCGCTGATTAATATGATGTCGCTGTTGCGCGCCGCCGCCCGCGGGCCGCGCTTTCCCGACTGCAAAGATGCCGCTGGGGAGATGGGCGGTTTGTTCGCAATTTGTTTGACGCGCATCTGCGCCAGCTTGGAGCGGCGGTGGCGCGCCAGGAAGACGATGAGCGCCACGTTGATGGTTAGGATGACGAAGAAGACCAGCAGACTGACCACCACTTCCGCCGGGTTCTGCACCTGCTCCCAATGGCGCAACCAGGCCGGGCGCTTGGCGCGGGCTTTGTACAGGTCGTACTTGAAGATTCTGCAATGTGTCGTTATACACCGATCGTAATTACTGAATGTAGTTAAAGGTCACTTTATAAACGTGTAATACAAAATTATTCTTACATGTATATATATAAAATATACACATAACACAAATAAAAAAAACTTATATACATGTACATGTATATTTATATATCAATTACACACACATGTACATATATAAAGTATTGAATAATAAAAGGTCCATAAATAATAAAAGGTCCATAAATGTATATAAGTGTATATAAGTAAGTACATGTACATTTATATATAAATTACACACACATGTACATATATAAAGTACTGAATAATAAAGGTCCATAAATAAAAAATTAATATATATAGACGTATACATGTCTTTATATCTTTTCTTTATATTCATACAAGCTTACCGACCAAAGCGTATTTATGCGCCGTTTTTAACTCCTCGATAACTCGTGGTCAGTTTAAGTCCAGCTTGGTCTTAAAAAATCCATATTTTCCATAGGTGTGCCAATAGATTTTGTTTGTTTTAATAACCAGTGGTCAGAAGATGGTTTCACCAGGTCTTAAGTATAGGAAACGTAGAGCACTCAAAAACGTATTCACTGCACAGCAATAAAACGTGCTTTAAAACATAATGTCTGTAACCACGGAGACTATAGCGGATGCATAAATACTTGCTCTTTAGGTAAAATTATATATTATTACGTCATGCAAAAGTCCATACGTATTTCAGAGCGTCAAAACGTCAGAAATTCAATACGTGTGAACGTCAGAACGTAACACCGTCAGAACGTCATAAAGTAAGAACATCGGAACGTCAGAACGTTAGAACGTCAGAACGCCAGAACGTCAGAACGTCATAAAATAAGAACATCAGAACGTTTAGGACGTCAGAATGTTAGAACGTCAGAACGTTAGAACTATAGAACGTCATAACGTCAGAAGGTCAAAACGTCATAAAGTAAGAACATCAGAACGTTTAGGACGTCAGAATGTTAGAACGTCAGAACGTTAGAACTATAGAACGTCATAACGTCAGAAGGTCAAAACGTCATAAAGTAAGAACATCAGAACGTCAGACTGTTAGAACGTCAGAACGTTAGAACGTCAGAACGTCATAAAGTAAGAACGTCAAAACGTTAGAACGTCATAAAGTAAGAACATCAGAACGTTAGAACGTTAGAACGTTAGAACGTCAGAACGTCAGAATGTTAGAACGTCAGAACATCAGAACGTTAGAACGGAAGAACGTCAAAACGTTAGGACGTTAGAACGTCAGAACGTTAGAATGTCAGAACATCAGAACTTCAGAACGTGAAAAATTAAAATTGTCCGAACGTCGTAAATTCCAAACGTCAGCCTTTATATATTCATAATGACCTTTCCGAAACAAAGCCAATACTATCCAGTACTTAAGTGCCGAGCGCGGATGCGCGAGACCTTTATATTCATACAAGCTTACCGACCAAAGCGTATTTATGCGCCGTTTTTAACTCCTCGATAACTCGTGGTCAGTTTAAGTCCAGCTTGGTCTTAAAAAATTCCATATTTTCCATAGGTGTGCCAATAGATTTTTGTTTGTTTTTAATAACCAGTGGTCAGAAGATGGTTTCACCAGGTCTTAAGTATAGGAAACGTAAAGAGCACCCGAACAAGTACTATTCACTGCACAGCAATAAAAAGTACTTACGATTAACATAACGACTGTAACCACGGTGACTATAGCGGATAAATACTTGCTTTTTAGGTAAAATATGTATATTACGTCATGCAAAAGCCCATACGTCAGAAATTCAAAACGTGAGAACGTCAGAACGTATCACAGTTAGAACGCTGGAACGTTAGAACGTCCGAACGCCAGAACGTCTAAACCTTAGGACGTTAGAGCGTCAAAACGTTAGAACGTCTAAACGTCAGGACGTTAGAACTAGTGCCCTGCAACGTACGGAGTACAAAACTGCGTCCAGTCCGATCCAAACTTAAAAAATTTTATCCGAACCCAGTCCGACTTCGAATTCTAAAAATCTTACTCCGACCAATCCGATCCGAAAATATTTTTGGCCAATCCGAACCCACTCCGATCCGATCCGAAAAATTTTCCAAGAAAATATTACTTAATTTTATTTCACAGTAGTTATACCGTAACATGGCATTCAAAAAATTTTTAGCCATGTTGTCGGTAGCAAAAACTTCAGAATTCACAAGTACAATTTTCTTGGGCATAATAAAGGTTAAGCTAGAGGATTTACATATATATACAGAATTTTTTAGGTAAATTTAGTTTTTTAGCAATACAGTGTTGAAGCACTTGGAGAGTTTAGCTATCTATCCTCACTGTCAGAAATCTGTATGGGATCTTTTTGTTGTATACGCCTACTATGCGGTTCAGCCCACGGATTACCCACGTATTAGCCAGGGTCAAAATAGGGAGAGAAAATTAAAGGGAGGGATGTTTCTACACGTCCGCAACCAAAATAAATGGTAGGTTCATGCATTCCTTAGGTTTAGTTAAACGTATATATATTATGATATTATTTTATTATTATTGTATATGTTATTATTGTATATTTTATTATTATTATCTTAATCTCCAGTATTAATCCCATTACTAGTGCTGCAAATAAAAATGGGAAACCGGTCCCAAGGGAAACTGACTGAGCCGCACAACACATGTAGTCCGTTTAACCGAAGTATCTGTAGTTATACTAAAATTATTTGATAAGACGATAACAATTAATAACGACATCATAAAATTGTAAAACACTCTAAATATTAAAAAGTGTCAGGAGAATTAATAAAAGAAAGTGAAAGAGAATTAACAACAGTCAGCTAAACAAAAGCAGACACTTTGGTGTCAACGTATTTAGCGCAAATCTAAGCCTCGCGCGAAGCGCGAAGCGCGAAGCTGACGAAGTTTTTTGTTTTAAAGGCGGGTGAAATTCAATAAAAATTAATTAATAACATTTATTTTAATTACGGATTATTCGGAGTCTTGATTGCATCCGAACCCGATCCGATTAGGTGCACATAAACTCCGAAACCACTCCGAATCCGAATTTTCCATATTGAAATCCGTCCAATCCGGTCCGAAAATCGGAGCGGGTTCGGAGCGGATCGGATTTCCCAGTCCGTAGCAGGGCTCTAGTTAGAACGTCAAAACGTCCGAACGTCCGAACGTCAGAACGTCATAACGTAAGAACATCATAAAGTAAGAACATTAGAACGTCTAAACGTTATGACGTTAGAGCGTCAAAACGTTAGGACATTAGAACGTTAGAAAGTCAGAACGTCAATACGTTAGAACGTCATAAAGAAGAACGTCAGAACGTTAAAATGTGACAACGCCATAAAGTAAGAACATCAGAACGCCAGAACGTAACAACGTCAGAACGTTAGAACGTTAGAACGTCAATACGTTAGAACGTCAGAACGTCATAAAGTAAGAACATCAGAACGTTATAAAGTAAAAACATCAGAACGTGACAACGTCAGAACGTCAAAACGATAGGACGTCAGAACGTCATAAAGTAAAAGAACACCAGAAGGTCAGAACGTAACAACGTCAGAACGTCAAAACCTTAGGACGTTAGAACGTTAGAACGTCAGAACATCAGAACTTTAGAACGTGGAAAATTAAAATTTTCAGAAAGTCAGAAATTCCGAACGTCAGTCTTTATTAATAGATAATGAATGACCTTTCCAAAACAAAGCCAATACTATCCAGTACCTAAGTGCCGAGCGCGGATGCGCGAGGCTAACTTGTATATAAATAAATATACGCATATGTACTGCACATATATATAAAGTTTGATTAGCAAAAGGTCACTAGACGTACATAAAAATATATATAGACGTATACATGTATATAAATAAATATACGCATATGTACTGCACATACGTACATATATATAAAGTTTGATTAGCAAAAGGTCACGAGACGTACATAAAATATATATGCAGGCCACGATATACGCAAGAACGCCACTGATGATATAAGAAGATTCGCTGCAGCAAGCGGAACGGACTGATGATGATGAGCAAACGCTCCAACGAGAACATCACCAGCAGCCTGAAAAAAAATAATTCAATATAAATATACTTATGTTGTATATATGCACCGACCAGTCGGAGGTGAACATGCAGGCCTCCTGGCCCCAGCCGGTCAGCGGTTTGACGGCGTTGATGACCTGCTTAACCCGCGGCAGTTTGTGGTAGGCCCGGTCGAAGACGGCGCCGAAATTCCACAGCATCACCGGAAATCCCAACCAGCTGCAGCACAACGCATCGCTTCATTCACACCCGCTCTCTGATCAACACACAACTTCCGGTCAACTTACAGAGCTCCCAGATCGGCCAGCGCCGTCACCTGCCGGAGAGGAACGAGATTCTGGATTAATCATACCTCGCTAATTAATATTAGTTCAACTAAAAAAATATACTAATCCAGAAAAATTAAAATAAATACTTCGAAGTATAGAAAAATATTGAAAGATTTATGAAGAAACATTCTATGATAACTACATAAATTAAAATGGAAGAAGAAAAATACATAATAGTAAATTTTAATAATAAATAATATTTACTAATAATTTCAACAGTAATTGTTTTCAATTAATTTACTAATAAATACATAGTAACGTAACTGACCAGCATGTAGCGGGAGGCGGACGTCTGCCACTGCCGGAGGCTCCGTCCAATCACCGCCAGGATTAACGTGTTGCCCAAGGAACACAAGAAGAGCAGGAGGAAGTAGGAGACGATGTAGAAGCTGTAGGCGCGGTTGATCTGCGCGTGTGTATACGTGCCGGAATGCGGGACCAGACTGCGCCAGGCCTCGGCCGTGGCGCCGGGATGCGGGTGGACCATCGTGTTCAGCCAGTGCGACGCCTGGCTGAAATTCACCGGAAGGGAAGGTACAACGGAAGAATCGCCGCTACCGTTAACCGGCATAATTTATTCCGCCATGCACTGGAACAAAAAAATGGCACCGGACACTTCCGACACCGGACACCGATGAGGCAGTTACGTGAAATTTGCCTTCATTACTCGGAATACTCGCCAAAAATTATACGAACATGTATGTTAACAGAACGCTAATAGGCTTCTGTTTCCCAGATAAAACGCACTTGTTTTCATAATTATGCAGTTAGGATGCTCCAAAAACAGGGTAAAAAAAATCTCACGCCGATATTTTATATAAGACGAACGAGAAACGGGAAATAATAGCCCGATATTCAGAATAGAATTTGTAGGACTTGGTTATTATCAGGAGAGGAGAATTGTGCATTCAAAAAAAAGTCAGAATGCTTAATCGTTTGCCCGCAGGGAGTACTGAACAGCAAGCGCCCGCAGGTCATCGTAGCACCGTGAAACATGCTCCAGCGCACGTTAAAAACACACACTGGCTCATAATGATCTCGTCCTTCCACTTTTCACTGTACGTACTCGTATATCCGCCACTTCATTTTCCACCTGATTAATGGTGTACTCTCCCCAAAATTGACTGATTTTTAACTCCAAAGGATAATGCAAGTACTCCCCTGAAAAAAAAGCGGCAAAAAACACGAATTATCCTGTAATCGAATTCTGGAAGAGTTTTCGTAGGTATGGGCCCTACCTAGCTGCTCTGAACTGAAATTATTAGACGTTTAACTAAACCCTAAGTGCTTACTGTACATATGTACCGCACGTACATACTGGCACTCATAATAAATTATTCTTGGTACTAATTTTTCTACCGCTTACAATCAACTGTATTGTACCGGTGTTCTGCAATGGTGCTGTGCAGTCTGTAGTGAACTTATTATCAGGTAGATGTTACGATACAATGATGACATTGAATATTATTAAAGTGCTGTTCGAGTACAGAATGCATATGTATGTATGTACTACCTGTATGTAGGAATAATAAGTAAAATCATTTAAAAATTAATACTACACTGCTGTGGCAGCGTTAGGATCGTCATCCGCACGAGCCACTCCTGGATGCTGTTAAGGTGCTGCCGGAACCAGCATTCAACCGACCCATCGTTATCGCCGGGCGATATGGAGAGAAGTTGTCGATTAACGATGACAAACTCCCCTCGGAGGTGCCCATCGGAGGAGAGGGAGAGCCAATCGGATTTGGGATGGAGGAGCCTGACGCTCCTCGATCCCGGGTATCATTAAGAGCAAATGGATCCACTTGCTGCTAATGAGACCCGGGATCGAGGGGCGTCAGGCCGGGTGCCGGTACGGCGCAGCGGAGGGGCCCGGGGCAGTGCGTCTCGTATGAAAGTTATCGGAGAGTCGACTATGGAAATGCGGCTAAAGCGTCTTCTGGATAAAAATCTTGCTATGAATCCTAAACTTCTCGAAGCTAGTCCTTCTTGTAAATTTCTACTCAGACCTGTTAATCTCTCCTAAATGTTTTGGTTAACAGAAAATTGTTTGTGTCAGACTCGAAGTCCCTTCGGGGTTGTCTGCTCTTGTGCCGTAATAACAATAATAATAATGACGCGAACTCATATTATGAGTGACCATATCTTTGTCGATGCGCGGAGGGATCGACTAGCGAATCGAGCAGGGAACATTAACACGTTAACGCGTGTCAATGTTCCGTGCTCGATGCGCTTACCCACCCGCGGTGGCGTTGACCAAAGGAGCAGCTGACGGCTGGAAGACATTGCTTTTGCCGCGTGATCATCAAGGGCAGCAGCAGAAAGTGCGCAGTTTCTACTGCTGTCCTTAATTATCAAGTATTTTTCTGACAGTGATCGGCATTACATCTGGTTTAGTGCTTGTACTCACGGCGGTCGCTTGGTGACCTTTGACGTATTGGGGGGCAAACACCAGGCATATATTCCCGCATGCGTTTCCTACTGTACAAGTAGAAGCCATAACTACCAACAGTATTTTCTCCACGCGCACTGCTGCAGTTTGCTCCATTACACGAAACAACCTAATTATAACGCTGCAAAACAGAACAGCGAAGGCGCGGCTTATATACGAGTACTTACATATGGGTAACCAGCTTTGCTTTTTATCTAGTACAATCACAGATTGGCAACTTTGATATTCTTCTTCAATAAGAAAAAAGAGTTGGGGACATGCTGCATCCGCTGGGAAAGGTACACAGCCTTAAGACACGGTGTGATTTTCCAAAAAATTCAGCTTTTTTAAGATGATTTTCTTGCGTATCTATGGTACAATTTTTGGCTGCTTGACAGTTCGCAACAACAAGTGCCATTTTGACATGTAGAAGTAGCTAAGACCTTGCTCTTTCCGAAACAAGATGGAACCGGATAAGGTTCTAAAGCGGGACTCAGAAGTTAAAAGGTAAAAGCATGCTTGCGTATCTCACCAGAATCACACGGGCGACGCCTCAGTTATTCCGCTGTTGTAAGCAGCGAGCTTCTATGCAAATACAACGGGGAAACGCGATTTGTGTAATGGGTACGATCCCCGATCAGGATAGCACAGAGGAAGTGTTTCTTTTGTAAATGCTGTTTTGTTCTGGTGCATAGTCTGTACTCGTACCATGATACTTATTAAAGGTTATCGAAGTTATTCCGTGTACTGGCCAGACACGGTCGTTATATATAATGCACTTCCTTCCAGTAGAACGAGAACAGATAGCCTTTACCCGCAACTTGTAACATCACGGCACCTCTACACGCCAAAGCCCAAAGGCCAGGTTGGCGCGTGCTTCGAATTAACCGATCAGCGGCACCGTGCATGCTGGGCAAAGATCGGTGCGCGCGACGCGGCGATAAGGGCCCGGGGAAAAAAAAAACAAGTGTCAGGACAGCGGTATGGCCACGGTGTCTGCGCGTGCCTAAGCAGGACGTTAGAAAGATTATCGTATCGCTGGCATCGGCATCAGCGCGGATTTCCTGTAATACTCGTCGTCAGACTGTAATACAGTATATAATTATAACGAAATGCGCATCAGCGACCGTAATCCAGATACTGTTAGTTTCTTACTGTTAGATACTATTAGATATTGTTAGTATCTTGCTTTCGTGTACATTGTAAATATCTCCATTCGAATATTATTAATGTGATTCTTTAACATTGGATTGTTAGCAAGGTTGGCAGGAAAGTTTATTGGCTGGCACTTGGGACGGCTGAAAAGCTTTGGCCGAAATGAAAACGGCCAAAGTGATCGGTAGCCATCCGGCGGCTTCTGACCCGAAAGGTCACAAGAGTTTCGATTCACGTTTTCCCGCTGTACTGCTGCAATATTCATCGCGCAATACGTACACGCGTAGTGGTCGTTGTTATCTAGAAGCGGCTCACGTACAGCGATATAAAGTCTTTCATAGGATTTCAGACATGATTCAGAAAGCTGGGTTAAATTATCCGCTGCAAAGGCACCCGAGCCGTACGATATCTGCAGGCGAGAAGTTAAAGCGGTGCCGGTGGAGGACAGCGCCGATTCACAGCGCATCGCGAATCGTATCGTGCCCACGACTAAACTGGTAACCCGGACAGCTTACCAGTTCAGTGGCGTGTACGACACTTTCTGCTGCTGCTCAGGATCCCGCCAACCCATTAAGGGAAGTGGCCCGGTACGTGCTACCGAATTCGTGTACATGCACGAAAACTTACACTTTCGCGCACTCCCAAACACATTTTTGTTTCGGTTTATGACATTTCGTAGCCAGACGATTTGTATACACTGGTGTGAAAACCGTTTGTGCGCGCAACATCCGGTTCGGGAGTTATGGCTGTAAGAAAATTCCCAAAAGTTTAAACGCATTCAGGTGTACCAAAAGTCTCATTATAAACCGATCTCCTTCAAGTTTTGCACGTAAATGCACCTGGCCTACCAGGTCTTACGGTAGCTACTAGCTACCGAAGGTGATGCTCGGCAGCCGGACGGAATGCTATGCTGGTCGCGCGATGCCCAGTGTATGGAATGCGCATACCCTGGCCGCAGACTGAAGTTCCTTCGATGCATTTCCTCGGTATTTACCAGTGTTAGCAGGCATGCAGCCATTTTCGATAGAATTATTCTATTAGCTCTCTGGTTATATTGCGTGCCATTGCCATGCGACAATGAACTGTCTAATTTTCCACTATTATACTGATTGTTAACATACTCCAACCGGATCGTTTATTACCATTCTCATATTCGTACCGACATTAGTCCGGCAAACATCCATAAAAAACCATTATGCTATCGGCTTGCACAATCACCAGTGAACCGGACGCACAGGTAAAGGTCACCGGCAGACCGCCCGCGAATACAAAACCAGCCGGCTGCGACGACATAGTAAATACAAAAAAAGGAGCTAAACAACAACAAAATCGAGGAAACCGTACACAAATCCCGTACACAATACCTTCACCGTGTTCAAAAACATCCGTCACACATTGTTACCCGGAAATCACTCATCCGGCATGTTTTCCACCGGCATTCCGAAGACCTTGAAGCGGTAGACACAGGTGAAGTGCGGATGGCCGTGGTTGGCCAGCACCCGCAACTCCACAATCGCCACGGCGCGATCCAGTGGTTGCTGGACCGGAAAATGCTGACTGGGCCGCAGAGGGGATAAAACGTAGGTGTAGTTGCCCAGCAACACGCCGTCTTCGTCGTTCTCATCGGCCAACGCCCACACTTCAAAGTGGGAGGGCGCGGAGGTCAGGCGGGAGGGCGGGACGCTGCGGCTGCTCAAGTGCGACAGCGAGAAGGCGCTGATGTCCACCGGCTCGGCTAGCTGGATCACCAGTCTTCCAGGAAATCCCTAAATAATTTCTTGATAATTATCAGCAATTTCTGCATTATTTATTCATTTATCTGCATTTTTCGCCGTATTTTTTTAGTCAAATTTTAGATTGAATTTCTCCATTTGTACAAATTATTTTCGCAATATTTTTATTTAATTTCTGCTAATATCTGCGGTACATTGACTCACATTTTTAATTTTTATTATTTATATGCAAGTATTGGGAAATTTCATTGATATTTGTGATTATTTTTAGTGATTATTTTCTTTATTTTTCTGTGTATTTTTGTGGTATTTATTTTCTTACCTGGAAGCGCCAGCAGCGTCCGGGGACGATGAGGGGAAGTAGTGGCGCTTCCTGTAGGGAATTCCACTCGCTCTCCTGGTACACCGTGAAGCCGAGGATCTTGGCGTCGAACACGGTCAACGGCTGCGTGTCGCGGGTGCTCAGCACACGGGCGCCCAACGACAGCAGCGCGTAATCGAAGGCAATCTGCGGCTCCGGCGGGTTCAGCGCCCCGGACGGGTCGGGACTGCCCACCGCATCGTCGTCTACCACAAAACTCACATCCCGGAAATTGCTCACTTGAACTATTATTATGCAAAAAATTTAAAAATAAAATAGCGAATTAAATACGAATTTAATTGTGATTAAAAGCAGGTTAATAAGGCAGAATGCAGCAAACCACCGTCGACAAATTCCAGTAACGCGTGCTGCCAAAAAATAATAATCACAAAAAAATCAGATGATTTATTACGGCTGTGCCAATCAGTAAATTAATTTCAATTTCGATTGAACTTAAATAAATTTCAAAATTTTTAAAAATTTCAAAATTAAATTAAATTTTTATGTTTAATTCAATTAAATTTCCCCGAGGGTTTAAAAATAAATTCTAAAAATATTACAAATAACAAGCAGAAAATTATCACCTTTTCTCGGGTTGATCTCCGTGTTGGGAGACGGCGTATTCTGCGCGCACGGCAGCCCAACGCGTGGCATCCACTGTCCTTCTATGAGCGCTGTGGGCGCCGGCGCCGGGCGTAAATTAATGTAGACGACGGCCAGGACGAAGCCGAAGAGCGCGGCCGCCACCAGCGCCACCTTCACTTGCCAACTGGTCAGCACGAAGAAATCACCGGACTGGGATGCGCGCCTCACCCCGCCCGCGGGACGGGGAGGGAACGCGGCCCCCTGCGGGGCGGAGGCCGGCCGGAAGGGGCTCATGGTCGCGGGACCGCGAGTCGTCACAGTGGGGGCCGATAAGGGCGTCTTGCGGCGGTGGAAGATGCTCGTCGGGCTGGCCATCACGCGTTCACCTATTTTTAACCAATTAATAATAATTACTTTTTATTAATCAATTTTTTTCTCGTTATTTTTCGGTTACTTATAACTTTATTTAAATTCATTGGCCTTAATTTAAAAAATTAATAAATAAAAACTGCATTAAATAAAACTAATCTCAATTGTGCGACAGGCTGTTAATAATTTATTTGAAATAATAATGAATAAAACCAGAAAAGCTACAAATAAGGGCAGTACTTTTAATTGATAAACTGTTTATTATTTTTCCATTAAAGATAAACCTTATCAGCCGCTTTAATATTTAAAAGTTATTAACCTGAATTTACTGGAAATTTATTATAATTATCTAACCAGTTATAAATAATTTATTGCAATTAAATATGAATAATATTAGAATAAATACAGAAAAAATGGCACTGACTGTAGAAGGAGGGCGGGGCGGGCGGAAGGTGTCGCGGACCGTGATTACTGGAGCCGGAGACGGAGGAGGCCTCCGCCAGGCTGGCCGCATCGGGGGACGGCGCCGGGTCGGGGAGGGAGGAGGCCTGCGAGTAGCAGGAGACCTGCGGCGACGCTGCGGCCTCCGAGGCTGCGCGCGGGTCAGGCTCGGCCTGGCTCTCCGCGGACACGGCCAGCACGCAGCGCGACTGCGACAGGGAGCGGGTGATGCGGCGCAGATCCATCTGCAGCGCGGGATCAGGCGGGAGAGGGGGTGCGGATGAGGGATCGGCGGGAATGACGGTGTGGGAGCGGCGGGAGCGGACGGCCGCGGCTGAGTTCGCGACTGGACGTTTCATCGTACAATAACACAGCACGGATAGATAACGATACAGGGAAGCGGCGGCCTTACGCCGAGTATGCAGCACTCATGGTAAAGCCTGTCCCAATACGATCAACAAATTTACGGTTACAACGCAAAAACCAAAAAAACGAAAAAATCTGGGTATTTGTAATTGGCTCGACGAAATTGAACGGGATTTTCGAACACAAAAACCGTGACTGGCAACTGATGACTCATGTTGGAAATATTGACGTGAACCGTCGGTTCATAGAAAAACCCGTCCGAATAAACCGATTATCAGCTGCCTACATTAGTTAACATTGTAAAATCGGTCGGCTCGCGGGTCGGTCTGCGTTACTGAGCGCTTCCGAGCTGTTGACTTGAATTTTGACAGGAACCGTCGGGTGTCGGTTCGGAAACCGTCCGATACGTGTTTCATTTTAGTGATTTTACTGTTTAGCGTTTCCAGCATTGAAATATCGGTCGGCTCGTGGTTCGGTCTGCATTATTGCCGAACCATTGGCTATTCGGAGCCGCTGTTGCTGCCCCGCATTTCCGCTGCACAGCATTTTCACGTTTTGAATTGCCAATTTTTTCATGCTAGAAATTCCGAACAATTCTGAATTCTCTGCCTGCTGCCAGTTTTCTGAAAATTTTCTAACAGTTCCACTGTGGAATTTGCTGCTTATTGATAAGGTTATCTCTTGGATTTTGTGGAGACGGAAGATTTGTTGGCGGAGATACTGGCCATTGGAAATCTGATGTTTGTTTGTGCAGCTGGATTAATGTGAGTGCTGCAGCAGCGATTTCGGATTCACAGCGTGAGTGCGACCTGTATCACACAACAGGTTAGCTTTGTTGTCTACTGGTGAGGAAACAATTTGGCAGGAGAATCACAGCGTTTACTGCCAGTGATTGTCAGCAGAAAATGTGCATTTTGCAGGGACCTCTCGACATACCAGCGTAAAGTATCCAAATGTAAATTTGTACTTATCACTGTGCGAGTTAAAACCAGCAAAGTAAACTGTGAATTTTATTAATTTTTGTGTATATACTGTAGAATAATTCATACGATTTATCTATCTGATTGTTAATAAATCATTAAATTTTTATTTATGGAAAATAATACGGACGTATGTCAAACTAATTTCGTTTGGGCTGTGGAATTGTAATTCTGATAATAATTTTGACGGAATATTGGAATAATGACAGTTTGATGTTCCATGCCTCATTTGAAGTCATTTATCTGTTTTAACTTTTATTTTAATTTTTCTCTTGATAAGACAATTATTTTTGACCCAATAACGACGGGTTAACGATCGCATTAACCGATTAATTAACGAGCAAGTAAAAATTTGTAACTCGCACAATTACTATACCTGCTTTATGTCTGATGTTTTCGTAAGTTTAAATTATTTAAATAATATTAAAAATTGCGCCAGTGTTGTTGCTGGCAGATTTTTTACGAATAAAATCTGTTTTTCGTTGCTTTGAATTATTTGCAAATTTGTAAATCATCTGTCAGGTTATCAGGACGATACCGAGATATTTCTGGAATTTTTTTCGAAATGTGCGGAATTTAGAGAAAGTTGCATTGCAGGGTAATGCGAGATTTATTTGGCTGTCTGGGATTTATTTGTCTGGGCCGTTCTCGATAATTCCGGCCTCGATCTCTTCCCGGCGCATTAATGGACCCATTACCATGATCCCCGCTTTTTCCTTCTCCTCCCCGTTGTTTTAAACCCGATCCGCGCGGAGAATGTCGCAGCCATCGCAATCGCGGCTGGTCGATTACTTCGTCGTCGTCGGCTACGATCATGAGAAACGTAAGTCTTTTTTTATTGATTCTCCATCGTTTTGCTTCCCGTAATTGATTGGCATAACAAATTGCCGGTGATTGTGCGCTGTTTTGTCGGCAACGAGCAGAGCTTTCGTTTTTGACCGCGAACAGCGCGAACGCGATCTTTGTTACACTTTCACGCCATTGTCAATGCTGGGCACGTGGTGCAATTCATTTCTCCGCTAATGAGATACTCATCTGCATTTTCACCGACTGCTTCGCCGTTTTTCACTTGATGTTGTTCTTGGCCGCGGGACGTTTGTTGTAGTCCGGTTTTTCTTATTTTATCGCCCGAAGAATAACGAAAATCGCAGTTGAACCGGTTTATTTAGAAAAGGCTTTTCAAGAAAACAAACAGCATTTTTTTGCAAATAAAATGCCAGTTTTAAAATAAAACAACGGTTTTTTTTGCAAACAAAATGTCAGTTTTAAAATAAAATCAGAGAAAATAATTAAAAGTCAATCATAAATTAAATTTAGCAATATTGTAGTGCTGTATAGATAATAACAGAAGATTTATAATAATTAATCTGAATAAATATAACGAGAAATGGAGAGAAAATTCTAACTTAAATTCTGATAAAATTTTCAGTGTAGAATAAATTCTTGAAAATAATCCAAAGTCGATCGTTTATTAATAGCGATTTTGTTAAATTTCTGGATGTTGTATAAAACTATAAATATTATGCAGTATTTTGTAAACTTTGATTTGATCAAAAAATAAATATAACGAGAAATGGGCTAAAAAAATTTCTAATTTAAATTCTAGTTAAATTATCAGCGTAAAATAAATCCTGGAAAATTATTCGAAGGCAATCGTACCATTAGAAGTGATTTTTTTATTTCGAGATGTTGAATAATATTCATGGAATATTTTGTAAACTTTAATTTGGTCAAAAATTGCATAACGTTATGGATGGGAAATTCTTTTTCACATTTGAATAGAATTTTTCCGAACACCACAGCAAATATTACGTGGTGGCTTCCGCTTTTTCACTCAAGCAGAGAAAGCACTCCGTGTATTTTTTTCCGAGTGTTTTTCACGGGCAGTTGACCATGCGGGCGTGATGAGTAAATAACTGGAGTCAATTAATTGCCGGTAATTCGTGCGTATTTGCATAAGGACCGGCCCGGTGTGTACCGCGTCTGCGGTCGTCTGCTGATTAGCGGTTTTATCGGGGGAAGGGAAACTATTTATATTTCTCGAGAGGGGACGTATTAAACTCGGTAATGCGCTGCATAATGTCAAGCAAAAATGTAGCAGTGGAATGCTGTGTTTATGACCCGTCTTGACCTGCACAATCGCTGATTATTCAGATATTCTGTATACACAGTATCTGTGTCACCTTTTCTTTGGGTTGCTTTTATTCTTTTTGCTTGTGCAAATTTTGTGGGCATTTTCGCCGGCAGGCGCGGATGAGAAAATTCTCGGTATATGCTGGAATTTTATTCCGAGGGTTGTTCAGAGTGTAGCATGTGAGAAGAGGACGGGCGTGCTTCAGGGAAAGATTGCAGATTTGATTATCTACTTGAAAACGGGATTAATGGATGATGACGATGGGGTTTTAACGTCATCCGCTCGGCTCTCAGCAGCTGCAATTAATCTCTGGGAAATTGAGAAAAATTACAAAAATACCGATGGATATTAAAAATAGCTTGAATGACATTTAAAGGATAATTAAACAGCATTAGCGGTAGAATTAATTTTCCATCTGCTTCTGAAATTGCTGAAATATTGCTTGTCTTTTTTATTTTAATTATCTGGACTGGAATATTTAATTTACATTTTATAAAACTGATTGCAAGATATTTTTTCACCGCTCTGTATTTTCAGAATTCTGCGTTCAAATTTATGTTGATTAATTTAGTTATTTTTTTAATATTGTCATCCAGTAGACGATTTGTATTTTGTAATTAAGTATTTAATAAGAAAAATGAAAGATGTAATTATTACAACTGACCAGTAACGACAGACCGTTGCAGTATTTTCTATATTTTTTATGTATATATTAATATAAAATGTTTATTAGTGAAAAAAATTGTACTGATTTTTTGCGTTTTGATTTCAATCGTGGTTTTGTTGTTTGTTGTTGTTTGTTCTAAACTTATATAAGTGGGTGTTTGTCTGCGGTTTGTGTTTAAACTGTTTATGCTAATCCAGCGAGGCTTGATGTCGGCTGCGAGCGCAGTCGGGCATTCGAACGAGACGACGGGGATCAAATTACAAATTGTCGAAAAATGTATCTTTTGGCCGCGGCCGCGGATTTCCCTTTCTCCGCCATATGGAGCGATTTTGAAGCCGAGGAAAAGTGATACCGCGGCGGCGGCTAATAATAACGATGAAAGCTAGCTGGTCACTGCGTGGAACGTGTCAGAAACGTCTCGGCTTGACCCAAAAAATAAATGAATGGATAAGGCGATAAGCTGAAGTCAGGCTAAAAATTGCACGCTGACATGCCAAGTTGCCAACGTTTCTTTTGGCATTCAGTAGTGTTCTTGACACGCACTGGAGCGGATTGATTAATGTTTATGGCGGTGGTGAAGCGATCCGTTAGGTGCAATGGGAGCTCCATTCAACCGCGTGATTTCCGGTTGAAAAATGTCGCTTCGGAAAAAAATGGAAAAAACTGGCTATTTTAATAATATAAATTGAAGAATTTATATCTAAAAAATGAATTTAATTAAAATTGAAGTGAAATAATTTTAAATAAAGATTAGGATTGAATAAAAATAAATTGAATAAATATATTTTTGGCTTGTAGTGTTTCCCAACGGAAAAATGTCGCAACGAAAAAAATTAAATGAAAAAATAAAGATTTTTGTATCCAAGTCGAATTAAAAAATCGAAAGTTCAGATTAAAGCATTTCTGGCTTGAAACGAACTTAAGCGGCGATGAAAGCTAAATAAAAATAAACTGATTAAAATTATTTTTGGCTTGCAGTGATTCCCAGTTGAAAAACACCCCTATTAAAGAAATTAAATAAAATGGAATTAAAAATTCGAAAACTCAAATTAAAACCAAATTAAACTGGAGGTAAAGCTAAATAAAATATAAATCATTAAAAAAAATTTGGCGTCCATTTTTGTCTGGCGTTGGTCGATTTAAACCGGCGCGATGGCATGACGCGGCGGGTCCTGATGGGATTTTAATGCGAATGCAATAGCGCCTGAAATTCCACCGCGGCGTTCGATCAGCATTGTAGAACTGTGGAAAATTGGTTGCCTTGCGCAGCGTTTATCCCCACACGAGATTTTCTGGGGCAGCGGATTGCGTTGTATTATGAAGAATGTCAATATTAGCAGTTGGCCGCGGATTGATCAGGCGGAAACGCGATTGTGTTGTGTCGACACTAGACCGCGTTCAGCGAATCCGGGCATGTTGGTACAAGCCATAAATAATAAATAACCATTACGCAATGGCCCTGT
Organism: Paramacrobiotus metropolitanus; assembly: GCF_019649055.1. Classification (NCBI taxonomy): domain Eukaryota; kingdom Metazoa; phylum Tardigrada; class Eutardigrada; order Parachela; family Macrobiotidae; genus Paramacrobiotus; species Paramacrobiotus metropolitanus. The sequence goes on along the minus strand of NW_026570379.1, from coordinate 168,826 downwards.
CTGCTCCTATTATTTGAAAAACGACAGTACGAACGATAAACCACAGTCCAGACGGAAATCAAAAATCGTCGATCACGGGCGGTTTTTAAGGTTAATTTTTGTGCGTAGGTGCGGGGAAGATTATTCAGCGTTTCCCAGAAAATGACTGGCCGGACACGCCTTTCCACCACGGCATCGAAATGGTACCAAATCGTTACAAAAATATAAAATAAAACGTAAAAAAATCAAACTGGAATGGAATTAAATAAAAATCAAATTAAAATATAAAATTAAACTGATTACAATTATTTTTGGCATTTAGTTTGGGCTCGGTTGAAAAAAATGGAAGAATAAAATTTAGATTATCAGACTGCAATGAATTTAATTAAAACAGACAATTTAAATTGATTTAAAATTTTTTAGCTTGTTAGCTTTGGTGCAAACGGTTTGAAAAAATGGAAAATAAATTTAAAAAATTCAGACTGGATTGGAATTTAAATTTTAATATAATTAATGTAGAAGAATTCAATTAAAATTGAATTATTAAAATTGAATTATGGCTTGTGGTTTTAGTACAGTTTTAAAAATTGAAAATAAAATCTTAAACTATCAAACTGCAATGAAATTGACTTTAAATGAATGAAAATACAAATGTTAAATTGAAAAAAATTATTTTTGGCTTGTAGCTTTGGCACAAACGGTTCGATAAAATAGAAAGAAAATTTAAAAAATCTGCCTCGGGTGTAATTAAATTTAAATAGCATTTAATATGAAAAATTAAATTGAAGAAAATTGTTTTTGGCGTGTAGTTTTGTCAGCCGCAAGGCTGGCGCCTGTCGAGTGCCGCGCGCGTCCCCGAGTTCTTCGTCAGCGTGCTGACGGACGTGGACGCCTACCGGCACTACTGCGCCTGTCTGACCTTCGCCGAGCCCTTCACGCCGGCCGCCTCCCCCACCGCCGACGAGCTGGACGACGAGGAGCCGCACGCGGACAGCGAGGACGACGCCGGCGATGTCCGCGTCAAATTCGCCACCAAGTGCCTGTGTGTCGTGTCGCGGCACGAATACTTCGACGTCTTTCGGGTAAATTATTACAATTATTCCGCCGGAAATGTCCCGCGTTCCGTTCCAATCGGTGTCTTGATTGCAGCAATGCTTGGGGATTATTCTGACGGTGCATCTGGAGAAAACCTCGTTGAAGCTGGAGAAACTGGTGGGGACGTTGTTGGGGCACGTCGTGGTGCCGCCGCCCGGTAAGCCGCGCTAGCGAAGGATTTATTTTGGATTTTTATTGGAATTAGTTTTGATTTTATTGGAATTAATTTTATTTTTTTGTACACGTGTGGTGGTGTTTTTCGACAGGTGGCCCGCAGATTCGCTTCAGTATCGGCGCGGATGATTGGCAGTTCGTGCAGCCCAGCCAGTCAGCCGCGGTCCCGACGTCCCGCGAGTCCATTCTGGTATTATGCCGCGAGTTAGGTGCGTTGTGCGATTTTGTATGATTTATTCTGAATAATTTTTATGATGTTTCTCCAGTTTTGTCTGATGTATTCTGGATGTTTTCTGTTATTTTTTCCAGTTTAGTCTGACTTATTCTGAATAGTGAACTGTTTTTTCAATTTAGGTTTGTTTAATCTGGCTAATTGTTTTTTTTATTTTTCCTGTTCATGTGGTGTCTGGATTATTCTGGATAATTTCCAGTTTTCGTCTGATTTCTTGTGAATATTTTTGCGGATGTTTCTTAACGTTTCCCCCATTTGTTCTGCATTTTTGTCTAAAATTGTCTATTTTAATTTTCTAGTTTTATCCAAACGCTCAGAATAATTTTTACGGATTTTTTGGTGCTGTCTAAATTTTTTAATTACAATTTTCTGGGTTTTCGATGTTCTTTTGGATTGTTGTGATTAATTTTTCATGATTTTATCAGGTTTCAGAAGAAAATTTTTAATTTTCCAAATTTATTATTTATTTTTTTGCAGGAGTAAGCAACGTCCTGCGACTGCTGTGCGCCGCCCTGGTGGACGCCAAGATCCTCTTCTTATCCTCCAGCTACAACCGGCTGGCGGACGCCGCTCACGCGTTAACCAGTATTTTCTATCCCATGAAATACAGGTAAAAATCATAGAAAAAAACCAAGTAAAATTCGAGAAAACTTTGGGCAAATTGGGCAAAAATTAGACAGTATTTCTATAAAATTCGCCAAAAAATAAACGTGCATGTAAAATACCTTGGGTGTGCAGTTACGTGTACGTGCCCATCCTGCCGGCCCCCCTCCTGGAGGTGCTCAACACCCCGACCCCCTTCATCATGGGCGTCCACGCCTCGCTGAAGGAGCAAGTGGAGAACCTCGTGGTCAGTGTGTTTTCGTTGTTTTCCCCTCCCTTGTCAGTGCCGCAATGTTTGTGTGTAGTTGGATGTGATAATCGTTGATCTGGACGCCTGTGACCTGCCCAAATGGCCCGACAACCTCGCCCTACCGTCCGCCGCCTCCGCCGTCTACGCTCAAACCCTCCAAGCCCTCAAAATGGTACATTTGACCCTCAAAAATTTTGTAATTATTTTGTTTTGTATTTTATAATGTTTCTGTTAGTTTATTCTGTATTTAAATTACCTTTTTTTAAATTATTTATATTTAAAATATTTCACTTGTATGTAAATTAAATTTTGTATTTAATAATTTGTATTTAAATTATTTATATTTAAACATTGTATTTTATAGTTAAATGTAACAGGTTATTAAATGTTCATGATGGGTATATATTAATCCTTTTATTTTTCAATATGCACAACAACGAGAACCACTCAGTATAGTACAATCAGATGAAGAATTTGTCCCAGTTAACATGAGAAGGGACTGTACACAATATGCAGGTATATATTCAGTTTAATATTTTATAGGTTTTGGATCCGTCGTTGGTTAGCAGTGATCATGCATTCCCAAATGGCAATTCTAGTCGCAATAGCTCTGATCTGCAGGTAAAAAATATTCAATAATTTTTTCTAACGAATTATCTGGCATTTTTTATTTGTGTTAGGATAAAGAACTGCGCGCGGTTTTTCTGTGGTTTTTATGCCAAATTCTCGCCGGTTACCGGAGTTGTTTAACCGTGGTGCGGCTGCATCCGCAACCGGTCATCACGTTCCAAAAGGTGCGCTTTTTCTTATGAATAAAGCGAATAAATAATGTAAAAACGTGATTATATTTGCAGGCACAATTTCTCGGACAGCGGAATCTGGTGGGCGACGAGTTCGTCACGCGCGTGATCAGCTCCATGTCTTTCGGCCGCTTCATCCAGGAGTACGCGTCGCCTTTCCGCCAACAAACCGTTTTTGACGAAGTAAGGAAGAAGAATATTTTTACTGCGATTTATTTTTCATTTTTTGTATTTTTCTTAATTTATTTTTATTTGTGCCTCTGACTTATTTCTATTTTCTTTTTCATAAAAATCAATCAATAATCAGTAAAATAATGAATAAAAATAATGGAGAAAAATAGGAAATAAAAATAAATAAAAAAGAATAAATCAATAAAATATTATTAAAGTGAATAGAAAATGGTGGATTAATATAAAATAAATATGAAATAAATTTCTTTAGGTGTATACGAGTATCCAGTACCTCCGGGACGGCGGGAAAGGCGACGAGGACGACGTCTCCCGTCGGGAAGAACTCCTCAAACGCATCGCCATCATCGCCAGCCGGTTGTACGTCAACGAGAACCCGCAGGGCCACGCGGCGCCCTTCGCTAACAAATGCCTCCGCCCCTCCACCGCCGCGTTGCTCCGCCCCACCTCCCAACCCTTTCCCCTGCTGGACGCCGACGCCGTGGAGGAAGTCCTCCAGGAGGGTGTCCGCCGGACCTCCGCGGCCAAATGGCCGGGCCTGACCCCGCCCCCCAGTCAAGTGATCCCCCTGGGGCCCGCCGCCAGCGCCGGGAGCGCGCCCGTCTACAACGCCCGCCGTCTGGAGGTGCTGTCCACTTGTATTGCGCATGTCTTTGAGAAAAGGATCAACGACGCGAAGAAGCTGATCCCGGCGGCGGTGCGGGTGCTGAGCAGTCCCAGTGCGCGGCTGGCGTTGGCGCGGGACCTCGCCGGACGGGTGCATAGTAGTCAGGCGGTGCTGGAGCACGAGCAGTTCGAGCTGGTGTGCAAGCTGATCAACTGCGCCCTGCAGGATGATGGCGGCGAGGCGCTGGACGAGCACGGGGTCGCCGCCGCCTTCATGCCCATCGTCTGCGCTTTCTGTCGGGTGGGTGCTGAAGAAAACTCAATTTTAATATTTTTTAGTAATAGAATAATTTTATTTCAATTTTCTTTGTGATTTAAGCGCCTGCGGGTGTCGATATAAATTAACGGATTAATATGCAGTTACTTTTTTTCCGGATTTTATGTACATTTGATTTATGCGTTTATATTATGTTATGCGTTTTGTTTTTATTTTATGCGTTTATATTTAAATAAAAAAAATTGTTATATATATTTGTATTTGTATATGCATTTTATTATGTAATATGTGTAGCGTTTATATTTTATCTGCATTTATATTGGAATTAGTTTTTATGGGTTTTGTTTGGGTGGTAGAAATTATCCACCGGAGTGATCCAGTTCGCTTATACGAAGGTCCAGGATCACGATATTTGGGGCAGTTTGTCCTTCTGGGAATCGGCGTTCTATAAAGATGTCCAGCAACATATAACCTCGCTGTACTGGCCGGCCATGCTCACACCCGACTCCCCGGAACGCAGCAAAAACGGAACCGGCAACGAGGTGCGTTGAACGGCATTATTCTCAATTTATTTGGTTTATTTTGTAAATGTCTGGATTTTCTGGTGAATTTAGTTTATTGCTGATTTATTGTTTATTTGCTGATTTAATGATTTAATATTGGACAGGTGCTGCCGAGTTCGGCGCTGGACATTGCGGCGGACCAGCTGCGCTCCTTCGCCGGGAACAGCCCCGACGCGCAGAAGGAGCTGATCGAGCGCGAAGAGTCCACGGTCTTCTCGCAGGCCATCCACTACGCGCACCGCATCGTCTACCTCCGCGTGCCCCTCGACGCCTCCTCCACGGCCGCCCGTCTGCGCCGTCGGCCTTCTTTAAACGGCGACGCCCACTCCAGCAGCATCGTCACCAACTCCTACCAGGTACGCTTCACATTCCATACATTTTCGGCTTTTTTTAAATAAAATAAATTGAATTGATTAATTATTGAATTGATTCCGATAATTATTTGACAAAATTGCGTATTAAGTATCTTAAACATTGAAGTTGTTAAAAATGGGATTAAATTGTAATTTGCCCTCTCCTCCACAGGAATCGGACGTCGGGAGCCTGTCGGACGAGAGCGGCTTCCAGGAGGAGGAGCGCGGCGGCCGCGAGCTGTCGTGCAGCGCCGTGAAGAAGTTCATCGCCAAATTCGTGGATAAAGTGTGCAGCGAGAGCCACGTGACCGAGGAGCACATCCGCCAGCTGCACCAAATGATCCCCGGGGTCGTCGACATGCACGTCGACGGGCTGGAAGCCGTCTACCGGGAGAGCCGGAGTCTCCAACCGGTGTTGAAGAACCGCATCATGCGACCGACGTTATTAAGCGGGGAGGACATGGTGATGGACGGACTGCGCGGGCATCTACTAATGGACGGCCGCCTCGAGGGGGCGCACCTCATCCCCTGTGAAGGGGCGCTCTTTTTAACCACCTACCGGGTCGTCTTCATGGGCGTGCCCAGGGATTCCTACTTATCCGATTATATCGTCGTCCGCAGCTTCCCCGTGGCGGCGCTGACCAAGGAGAAGATGCTCAACGCGCAGACGTACATGAGCCAGCTGGAGCATTACGCGCCGGAAGGGATTCAGCTGCGGTCGTCCACGTTCCAGCTGCTGAAGATCGGGTTCGATGAGGAGGTCACCCGCGATGTCATTGAGCATTTTCGCAAGTTTCTGGAGCGGATTCGCTATCCGCTGCACGTGTCGGAGCTGCTGAATCAGGGACTGTCCACGCACCAGGCCGTGATGAGTCTGACCAAGAGCGGGAAGAAGGTCGCGGGGTTTAAAGGGTACGTGACGTCCAGAGACCGGATTTATTCCGAATATTTTTTTACAAATTTTTCTTATTTTTCCCGATGATCTCGATTTTTTTTTCAAAAAATTATTCTTGATGTTTTTTAACAATTCACCTGATTATTTTGATTGTCCATTTTTTTCTAATCTGTTGTTGATTTTTATTTTTAAATTTTCGTTTTATCTTTAACAATTTTTCCCATATTTATTCGCGTTTAAACTGAATATTTTTTGGAAATTTTTCCAGCTGTTTTCCATTTTTATTCAGATTTATTCTTAGTATTCGTGACTTTGTCAGTTTTTTTTCTGATTTAATTTGGTTACTCTGATTATTTTTCCAAGTTTCTTCCTCATTTTTTCCAGATTTGTCTTCATTTAAACTGAACATTTTTTTTGAAATTTTTCCAAGCTGTTTTCCATTTTTATTCAGATTTATTCTTAGTATTTTTTGCATGACTTTGTCAGTTTTTTTTTGCAGAATTTATTCGGTTACGCTGATTATTTTTCCGCGTTATCTTCCTCATTTCTTCCGCACTTTGTTTATTTTTCTCCTGAGTTGTTGTGAATATTTTGAATGTATTTTTTGAGTTATTCTGAATTTTTTTGAGTGTTTTTCTTTTATTTCCACAGGTTTGCGAAGAAGACGCTGCTGCGCACGGCGAAAGCGGCGGGCTTGAAGCCGAAGACGGTGAAGAAGGACTTCCGCGGCTACAACCCGACGTCGACGCCCATCCCCGAGCGCAAGATGCAGCTGAGTCTGGCGGTGCCGCGCGCGGGGCCGGCGCGGGCCGTCTTCGAGGAGGAGAGCTCGGACCGCGACGACGACGGCGGCGACACGCTGGCGCCGGTGATGAAGGAGGCGCACAGCTTCGAGCGCGTCATCGACCGCTCCTACGTCAAGGATTACCGCCGGATGGGGCTGATTCCCAGCCTCTCCAACATCAGCAAAAGGTGCGTTTGTACAACTATTTTTCCATTTGTTTAACCCTTTTTTTTTTCATTTTAACTTGTTTTTTTTTTATTTTTAACTTGTTTTCAGTTTTGTCTGATTTATTTTTTTATCCGCAATATTTTGCAGAATTTTTCTCCACGTTTTTCCCAGCCTTGGTTTTGGTTGAATTTTTGTTTGCGGTTTTTTCTCTATTTTTCGAAGTTTTACCTGATTTATTTCGAATATTATTGAGGGATTTCTCTTACTTCTCCATATTGTGTCAGATTTATTCAGAATATTTTCGCTGATATGTCCAAATTTTGTTTGATTTCTTCATACTGTATTTTTCTTTATTTTCTCCATTTTTTTCCGATTGATTATGCTTGGTTCGGACGTCGGATTAATTGTAAGAGTTTTCGTTTTTATTTTTCCAAGTTTTATTCGATTTATTGTGGAATGTTCTTTGTTAAATTGTTTCTAATTTATTGTTCCCAGTTTATTTTATTTTTGCTGAATCCTTCTGTTTAAATTTCCCCGATTTCGCCACAAATCCGTTTTTATCCTGAATATTTTGGCTGGAAAAAAATCTGCTACAAATTAAAAACAATAACGTTGAAGACTTGAAGTGAACTTGCCCAGTTACAAATTTACAATTCGCAGGTACTCACCTGCGAATTGTAGCGATAACGTAGTGCGATGGCTGCTCGATTAGTGCCTCATATCAAGTTGCAATGGACAGCTGCCTTAAATTCCGTTTGAGAAGTCAATTTGAACATAGTTTTTTTACATCCTTGTATTCAGGAAAAAAATTTTAAATTAGCAAGAAATTTAACCAATTTACAAAAAACACATTGAAGTGAAAATTTCAAAAATAAATCACTTAATATTGGAAATAATAATAAGGAAAATCGTATTTATTGATCACAGTCAAAATCTTCAGAATAAAATAGAAGAAATTGGGAAAATATGGAACATACTGATTTATCCTGAATATTTTGGCCGGAGAAAATTCTGGTCCACATTAAGCGTATTTATTCAGTAAAAATAATCCGAAAAAAATACGAAAAGTGAAAATATTCCGAATAAAATTAAAGAAATTGGAAAAAATACGGGAAGATGCTTATTTATCCCGAATAATTCTCCCGCGTGTAGAATGGACACCTACCGCTTATGCCAAGTGAACCTGCACTACAAGATCTGCCCTAGCTACCCGGCGCTCTTCGTCGTCCCGAACTCCATCTCGGACGACGGCATCCGCAGTCTCGCCCGGCACTTCAAGCACAACCGCTTCCCGCTGGTGGTCTGGCAGCACCCCCGCACGCGCGCCGTGCTACTCCGCTCGTCCACCTACCAGCACACGCGCATGAGCAACGTCTTCAAGAACTCCTCCATGTCCACCGCCGGCTCTCTGATGACCATCCCGGTGGGGCCCCAGCACGACGCCCTCACCGTCACGACGTCCACCTCCTCCTCTTCCCAAGCGGATTTCGACAAATTCTTATCGGCGTTATCGCACAGTTTACCTTTATCCATCACCCGGCGTCCCTCCATGACCTCCGTGATGAATCTGAACATCACCCCGGATGCGGCGCGCCGGGGGTCCGGGACCGCCGGGATGCCCTGGAACCGGGCGGTGCAGACGCTGAAACCCGGGACCAACGGGAAGCCCAAGTCGCAGCGCTCCAGTATCTTCTTCTCCACGGATAAGTCGGGGAGTCTGTACACGAACCAGTCGGATTCGTCGTACCGCAGTGAGGCCTCCGTGGCGGAGTACGCAACGCCGGAGACGGCGTCCGTTGCGCCGTCGTCCACGGGGAGTGCCGCCGCGCCCACGCTGTATATCCTCGCCGATAAGGCCAATTTGAAATCGCTGCGCGGGGATTCCATCCGCTTCCAGGTATGATTCAATAAATTTTTGTATTTATTATTCTGCATTTTTGTTTGATTGAAATATTTTTTAATTTTTTTCAAATTTCATCGGGTTTATACTGGGCAGTTTGTCTGATTTTTACGTGGTTTCTTCCTGATTTTCTTGGGAATATTTTTTTTATTGATTTACTCGATTTTTTCTATTCTAAATATTTTGGTCGTCTCAGTTTCGTAAGATTTTTTTTTGGAATACTTTTTCTGATTTTTCTTAATTTTTTCAGTCTATTCTGAATAGTTTTTGGCTGTCTTAAATTTCATCCAAAAATTAATATTCCGGTATTAAAAACTGTTTTCAGTAATATTTTTCGATCATTTTTCCGCCAGATTTTGCCGGTTTTATTCGGCATTAATTTCTGATTGTCCTTGGGTGTTTTTGGAAAATTTGAAAATTTTCCAAGTTTATCTGAATATTTTTTTCTGGAATATTGGCTGTTAATTCCAGGTGGTCCCGTTGGACTACCCGGACATCCGGCGCATCAAGACGGCCTTCAAGTCGCTGCTGCAGGTGGTGGTGCCCAGCAGCATGGACGCCAAGCAGCCCGGCCCGCGCGCCGACTACGGGCAGGCCGTGGAGAATCTGGACTGGCTGCGGCAGGTGCAGAAACTGCTGCGCGTGGCCGGGACCGTCGTGGACCTGTTGGACAGTCAGGGCGCCTCGGTGCTGCTCAGTCTGGAGGAGGGATGGGACGCCAGCTGTCAGATCTCCGCGCTGGCCCAGCTCCTCCTCGACCCCTACTACCGCCGAGTGGAAGGTGATTATTTTTGTCTGTTTCTCAGGATTTTTCCTAAATTTTTGCCGATTTTATTTCCAGTAATTTCCCCAATTTCCCCATATTTTTGCCAGTTTGACTCGATTTTATTCAGAATATTTTCTGGTTTTTTCTTAAAAATCTCCAGTTTTTCCCCCATGTATTTCGATTATGGTTTCTGCTTTCCCCTTGATTTTCTCCGTTGTATCTGTTACTGTGGATATTTGTCTGATTTTTCCTTTTATTCTTAAGGTATTCAAAGTATTGTTTCTTTAAACTTTCCTAATTTTGTCGGATTTATTTTGATTAATATTTTTAATCTTCCGGTTTTTTAATCAATGTTGTTGGATTTGTTCTGGATATTTTCTTTAATTTACCCGTTAATTTTTGAAAATTTGTTTAGTTGATTTGGAATATTTTGAAAAAATTTTTTGCTTTATTTCCCCAGTTTACTCTAATTTTCACTGAATATTTCGTATAATTTTTTCTAATTTTTGTAGGTTTCGCCGTGTTGGTGGAGAAGGAATTCGCCGCACTAGGCTACCGCTTCGGCCACCGCAACTGCCTGATGCAGGGCGGCCAGAACAGCGCCGTCGCCCCGGTGTTCCTCCAGTTCCTCGACTGCGTCGCGCAACTCCAACGTCAATTCCCGTTGTCCTTCGAGTTCAACGCCTTCTACCTAAAATTCCTCGCCTACCACTCCACCAGCAACCGCTTCACGAATTTCTTAGCGGACTGCGAGGCGGAACGTGTGGAAATGGGATTAGAAAATCGGAATTATGAAGAGCAGATGGAGGAACTAGATCCGCTAGCCTGGCCGGTGGCCTTCGGATCCGTCTGGAAATATATCGGGATAATGCACAAAAGGACGACGAAATTTTATAATTTTTTATACGCGCCGCTGCCGCTGGAGGAGGACAGTATTTTGCGGCCCTTCACGGAGCGGCATAATATCGTGCTGTGGGAGTATTATCACGAGGAGGCGTTGAGTCACGGGACGCTGTATGATCTGGAGTTGGTGGAGGAGACGGAGGAGGAAGGGGAGGCCGAGAGTAAAGGGAAGACGCTGGGCAGTAGTAATTCTTCCTCGCAGGTATGCTGGCCGCCTGGCACATTCAAACCAATTTTCCCCGAATTTTACAAGGAATTTTTAAAAAATTTTAAATAAAATTTTAAATGATTTTAAAATGAATTTCTTATTTAAAATTTTCAACGGATGTTCAGTCAACTGTTCATTGCATTTTTCTATGAATTCTTATTAAATTTAAAATGTATTTAACAGGAATTTAGATCAAGTTTTTGAAGCACCGAAATGGATATCGTTACAAAATAATAGCAGATAAATGTCATGTTAATGTGATGTTAATTTTTAGTGTATAATTTGACGTTTTTTGGTGCGATTTGCAGGCCAGTCTGGCCAAACGCGCTATGACGAAATCAAGCGTGAAGCCGGTGGAAGCGCAGCGCCGCTTATTGATGAACGGCTACAATAATTCCCTCCACACCGTCGCCTCCGCCTTCGCCGGCTTACTGGAGGAAATCGCGCAGTTGGAGGAGGAACTGGCCGATGCCGGCAGTCCCACCTGGCAGGATGTGAGTTCGCTTGTAAATTATTTTGAATTTATTGATAAAATTTGTTTGTTAATTTTATATATGTGGACCGAAACCCATTTCCAAATTCAGTCCTAATTCCTCTTTAATTTAATATTTTAATTCAGTTTTAAAGTCGCTTGTAAATTTACTGAATTACTCATTTATATTAATTCGTTTTGAAACTTTACTGAAATCCTAATGAATTTCAAGCCAAATTTCGAAATAATTTATTTTTAATCCGGTTTGAAATTTGTTTTAAATTTGTTTTGATTGTTTTTGTTTCAATTCGCATTTTTACAATTTATTTAAAGCCATTTTTTTTCCAGAAATTCATCTATGAACTCGTGTAAAATGGCCTTTAAATTCATTTTTAGATATTTTTTAATTTCTTTTGGAAATTAACTTATAATTCGTTTAAAAATTTAATTAAAAAAGATGTGTAAATGGCTGTGGGCGTGGCAGGTGTGGCAGCGCGTGGACGAGGAGAGCCAGCTGATTCTGCCCCTGAAACCGCCCGCCGCCGCCCCCACGGGGGCCTCCCACATGATCCGCTCGCACAGTCGCCGTCTGCAGACGCAAACCACCCTGGAGATCCTCCACGACGGACTGGGCAAATCGCCGGACGCGGCGGGCCGGCACACGAGCGAGGGGACGATGCGCGCCGCACAGGCGCACCGTTTCGTCAAGCAGACGGCGCTGTACACGGCGGCGGCGACGTGCGGCGCCTGCGGGGCGCTGCTGTGGGCCAACGGCAAGCAGGCCATGCGCTGCACGCTGTGCGGCTGCCACGTGCACGAGCGCTGCGTCGGCAGTGTGGCCAAGAACTGCGCCGGGTCGACGGGGAACGGGGAGAGCGATCCCGGGACGCTGCAGCCGGAAGGGGGCGGGGCGCGGCATATTCTGGTGGAGCGGGAGTCCCTCCTGGTCGGGACGCAGCGGGAGAATTCCCCGGCCAACAGTAAGCCTGCAAATATTCGGATTTTTACTCCTCAGATTAAAGTGAATTTAAGATAATTGAAATGGCTGAGAGAAACTTGGAGGGAATTTTTTTGAGAAATTTATTGGGAATTTAAAAGAAATTTTTACAAATAAATTTGGTTAAAAATCAACGAAAAGAGTTAATTAACGACCAGCTGAATTTCGAGGGTTATCAACTGTGTCGTTTACAAGGACAGATTAATGCCGACATTCGTAGTACAGTGGCACTTGTCCTTTGGTTCCATTTCGAATCTTCGATTAAACGTGCGTACTGCGGAGATTGTCCACGCTGTAAATTACGGGTGTGTAAACTGTAAAGTACCGTTGATAATTATTGGTTCAAGTCTTTTTAGAAATTTTTCTTGAATGCCTAAAAAATAGAAAAACAGATAAAATGAGCTGTAAGCGAATATGTTTTCATTACTTCAAAATAAGTTTCATTACTTCAAAATCAACTTGAACAAGGAAATGATGCAATGCTGGATTTTAGAATGAGTTTAAAATAAATCCAAATGGGCTGTGAAAAATGATAACAAAATAATTTAAAATAAATCTGAATAAATCGGAGATAAATGAGAAATAATGCGGAAAGAAATAGACTGACTTGTGGCCGTTTGCAGCGCCGGTGCGACACGGTCAGCCGGACGGCGCCGGTCTGCAGGGCGGCGGCGGCGGTTCGGGGGAGAGCCGCGTGATGGAGGGCTATTTGTTCAAGCGGGCGGCGGTGCTGACCGGCTGGAAGCAGAAGTGGTTCGTCCTCGACTCCATCAAGCACGAGGCAAGAATTCATCCGCCATTTTATCCAATAAACTCCGCTGATTAAATTAAAATCAATTAAAACCAGATAGAAATACATTAAGCTGAGATAAATGGAATGAAATGAAAATAAATGAAAATAAATCGGAAATAAATTGAAATAAATCGGAAATAATTTGAAATAAATTGAAATAAATTGAAATAAATTGTAATAAACTGAAATAAGCTGAAATTAATTGAAATAAATTAAAATTGATGGAAAATAAACTGAAATGAATGGAGGATAAATGGAAAATAGATTTAAAAGCATTGAAATAAATACGGAAAAATAAATGCAAGTAAACAAAAATAAATTGAAATAAATCAGAATAAAATGGAAAGAAATTGGAGTGAAATGGAAATTAATTTGAAATAAATGTTGTATAGATCCGCTATTACGAACACTCGCAAGAACGCGAGGTGCGCGGCCGCATCGATTTGTCGGAGGTGACGAGTGTGGCGGCGCGCGTCCCCGGCAGCTCCTCGACGGCGCCCTTCACGGTGACGAAGGAGGGTCCGCGCCGGCTGGACGAGACGGCCTGCTTCGAGGTGCGCACGGCCAAGCGCGTCTTCAGTCTGTGCGCGCACAGTGCGCTCAATGCGCAGGAGTGGATCGACCGCATCCAGATGTGTCTGCAGTGAGGAGACGGAGGAATTTATTACGGATGAATTACGCACTGATTTCCCGATCGTCATGACACGTTTGATCTTCCATGATAAATATTGAGATTGTTGTTTTTTTTATTTGTTGGCTCACTTGGTTGCTTTTTTTTCCGCGTTCCCGTTATTATTACCTGATATTTGACAGAGTTGGTGTAGCGCGGCGAGGCTGATACAGAGAGTGCGCTATTTTCACTTGCATTTTCTCATCGTTGGGAATGATTCTAATTAAATACAAATGAATTAGTACGCTGGAAAAAAATCAAAGTAATATATAAGCGAATTACAGAAAATAAATCGATTGAAAAATCACAATTTAAAAATTCTCTCAGCGTGCGGATTAATTTGATTAATCGATTTTAGAAAATAAATCAATAAAACATTGCGTAAAGATTACAAAAAATAAATAAACGGGATATTCATATAAGAACCGAATCAATAATTAATAAAATACAAAAAAAAAGAGAATAGAAAAATTAAATCATTAAAAAACCACAAATACTTAAAGCAATAAAAAATATGTTAGAAAATTACCAAAAAAATCCAATAAAAATTACATACGTATTTAAAAGACCAGCAGAAATGCCGACGAGTCAGAAAAGAAATATTAATTATTCCTAATAAATCAATAAAATATTAAAAATGGATAGGGCAGTTAATTCGGGTTCCACTGCGCTATTGAGCGATTTTACCGGGACAGTCTTCGCGCGCTGACACGGCACATTTCGCCTGTCTTCACCTGCACACACGCACCCAGCACGTTTTCCTCGCGCGTTTAACCGGCAAACACATTAACGCTGACCGCGGCATTTTTGCCAAGTTGTGAATGAATCTTTTCGTCCAGAACGTATCAGCCCAAGAACAAACACAAACAACCCATCCATCGGCAAACAGCGCTCCACCGCAATTGACGCCACATGCGGGGATGATCGGTGGGCGGGGTCAGACATGATTGGCCGGCGGCCGACTCCATTAACGCAGAATGCGGATAAACCAACAGCGCGCGCTTTGCATGTGCAGCGGCCGTGGCCCGGCTGGCGTCACAACTGTCCGCCCAACGTCACAAAAACGCCCGACTTCCCCGAACAACAGCTGCCGAAAAGCGGTGAAAGTCCAGCGTATATAAATCACTGCAACACGGAAAATTGCAGTAATAAAAATTAACAGTCATTCGAGCGATTCTTAATACAGTTGCATATATAAAAAAGTGACCTTTGTTACTTTTTATATATATAAAGTGTATTTGTATATATAAAAAGTGGTCTGTTAATAATTTTCGTGTATATTATATGCAAAGCATATATAAAAAGTGACCTTTTGCAATTTTGTGTATATATAAAGTTGCCGTTTATATTTTCGCCATGTGTATCAGCAAATCCGGGGACGCGGCCGTCCAGCCGAGCCCGTCCATCTCGGAGCTGGCCAAGCAGAGTCTGTACTTCGCCTACATCACGCAGGACCACGGCCACGCCCACCACGCCCCCTTTTCCCTGCCCTTCCTCCGCGCCAAAGCCAAGGACGAGGCGCGACTCCTCCCAAAAGGTCACCATGCCGAGATCGAGCCCGACGACGTCCTCCTGGTCAAACGCAAGGAGCCCCTCCCGGCGCCGGACACCTTCATCACCGTCGACCTCCAGAACCCCGCGAAGACCCTGGAGGTCGTCCAACCGGAGGTCGCGGCGCCGGAAGTCCCGGTGAAGGCGGGGAACCGGCGTTTCCGGTGGAATCTGTTGTGGTTCGCGGTGTTTTGCGTCGGGTTCGTGCCGCTGCCGTTGTGGCTGTCGGCGGTGTCCTGCGTGGGCGGGTACCTCGCCTCCTGCATCGTGACGGTGTGGATGTCCGTCGTGATGCTGGTGTGTGTCGGGAACGCCAGCTGGACGATGGTGCGCATGTTCCGCGCCAAGAACAAGTCCTGGCTGGAGCACTACCCGTCCCCGGAGGCCGGACAGCAGTTGGTACATTTAGTGATCATGGCCGGGTACAAGGAGCCCCTCCCGCTGATGTGCAACACCCTGGACACCTTCCGGCAGCAGACAGTCCGGGAGCGGTTGTGCGTGGTGGTCGGACTGGAGGAGAAGACCCCGGAGTTCGCCGCCAAGAAGGCCGAGCTCCTGAAACGCTATTCAGGGGACTTCCTGGACCTCCTGGTCACCCAGCACCCCTTCGGCGTCCCCGGCGAGATCCCCGGCAAGTGCAGCAACAGCAATTACGCCGCGCGGCAGGCCGTCGCCGCGATGCAGCGCAGCGGGACCATGTCCGGGGCCGTCGACGCCGGATTGGTGACGGTGACCTTATGCGACACCGACAACCTCTTCCCGCCGCGCTACTTCGAGTACCTGGGCTACGACTTCCTGCGGCGCCAGCCGGACGCCGACCGGCACGAGGTGGTGTGGCAGGCGCCGCTCTTATACAACTACGACCTGGACAAGCGCCCCTTCTTCGTGCGGGTCACCGGGATCCTCCGGGGCCTCTTCATGATGGGCATGCTCATCCCGCAGGACATCAACACCATGTCCTGCTTCTCCATGAGCCTTAATCTCCTCATCGCCGGCGACTACATCCATCCAGGTAAGACCGCCGACTTCCGGTGACCTTTCCGGGTGTCCGCGTTAACTGGTGACCTTTGCAGGCTACCAGATGGACGACATCATCTGCACCCTGCACCGCATGATCGCCCTGCACAAGCGCATCCGCATCCCGCTGATCCCCTACCCGGTGGTCAGCGGCCCCACCTCCGGCGTCGACCTCCGCCAGGAGGTCACCGAGTGGGCGCGGCAGGCGCGGCGGTGGACCATCGGGGCGGCGGAGGTCTTCCACTACTTCTGCGTCAAATGGCGCAGCTTCGACGGCTGGTCGGGGGTGCGCTACGGCGTGACCTTTACCCACTACTACGGCTTCGTCATCTGCGGGATGTCGCTCTTCTCCTTCACCAGCCTCGTCGCCTCAGCGGGCTACCACGGCGCCGGGGTGTGCGACGCGTCGGTCTACCTGGCGCCCCTGTCCCCCTACCTCATGTACGCGCCCCTGGGGGGCGTGGCCTTCTCCTACGTCATTTACCTATGGGCCTTCATCCTGGACGCCGTGGCCACCCGCGGACTGTTGAATCTCCGGGAGGACATCGGTTTTCTACGGAACGTCCTGCACTGGGCGGTGGCGCCGCTGGTGCTGCTGGCGTACAGCGCCGTGGAGTACTACGCCATCTGCGAGGTGGCGCTGCGGGGCAAGGAGGTGTGCAAGCACGGCGCCAGCAAGAAGGACGGCCTGGCCACGCCCCCTTCCTCCGCCGGGTCTCCGGCGTCGTCCACTTCCGTGTCGACGATCTCCCTCGACATGATTCATCCGCAGTTAGCCAAGCCGGGAAAATACTAAACTGTGACCTTTATGTATATTTAAATATATGCGCGTAAAAAAACTGACCAGAGTCTTTCCGCCGCCGGTGGGCAGTTTGCGGTGTTCAACTGTCTCGGCGTGTCATGATCATTCAATAGAACCTCGTTCATATATGCAGCTGATTTTAATTAAATGCTTTACATTTAAATTGCGCCAATATATGTATGGGAAAGCGAAATGTGTTCGGGAAATCAAAATTCATAAATGGAATTTTTTGTGAGCGATGCTCGTCTCTGCAACCATTGTGAATAAATATGTGCGAAATTCTGCAAAAATATACTGTAATTTACTACTCTGTTCTCGCAGATTGCACTGTTCATGAAATGAATGTGGAAAATAAAATAAAGTTGAACAGCTGATGATTTCAAGAGAGACAGCAATCAGTTTTAACGTGGAATATCTCTTCAGGAATATTACAGTATTCCATCTTTAAGGGAAGTGGCCCGATACATGGTACCAAATTCGTGAACATGCACGGAAACTTTCACTTTAGCGCACTCTCAAGCATATTTTTGTTTCGGTTTATGGTATTCTGTGGCCAGATGACTTGTATACACTGGCGTGAAAACCGTTTGTGCGCGCAACATCCGGTTCGGGAGTTATGGCTGTAAGAAATTCCCAAAAGTTTAAATGCTTTCAGGTGTACCAAAAGTCTCATTATGGACCGATCTCCTTCAAATTTTGCCTGTAAATGCGCATGGCCATGAGGATCGTTTTTACACCGATCCAGTCTTCCATGATTTTTTTCCAATTTTAAAATGAATTTTAAAATTTTTGAAATTCATTTTAAAATTTGAAAAACATGCTAGAACAGTGGATCGGTGTAAAAACGTTCTTCGTGGTTATGTGCATTTACGTGCAAAATTTGAAGGAGATCGGTCCATAATGAGACTTTTGGTACACCTGAATGCATTTAAACTTTATGGAATTTTTTTACAGCCATAACTCTTGAACCGATGTTGCTATTTCACGCCGTATACAATCATCTAACATAAAAACACAAACAAAATGCAACTAAAATGAAGTTTCGTCATGTTCCGAATATAATTACTTCCCTAAGCAGTCGTGCTGCGGATCGCCAAAGCTATGCAAATGTAGTTTTCCTGGCTTGTTTTCGACCGATTGACTATTGGTTTCTACTCGTAAATTTATGGTTTGTAGCGATGTGACGAATGATGATTCGAAACCAAACTCGGCTTCCAAACAGTGAGACGGTTCACATACATGTACTTAGAAAAATTTAATTTGGTGCGATATAATCTGTAAAACTTGTTTTCTGTTTGTATTACAGTACTAGTTTTAGGCGGAGAAAATGCTGAAATTAAATGGCGATTTAATAAAATACTGGTGGAAATAACGTTTGATCGATGACGGTGACGATCTCACTGCATTTCTTCGTTTATAACAGAAAATTTATTGTATAGAGATAATTTCTGTTAGAAATTATATTGCCAATATAATATACACTCATAATGTGTCATCTACTTGTGAACTATGATCATTGTCTTACTAGCTGATCTATGAGTGTACGGTGCACCCAGGTCACCAATCCCCTTGTTTATCAGATGTTTAGGTGCAGTAACTTACTAATATCGTGAATGTACCTAGTGCTATATAAGAAACCTGCTTGTATAACGTTGATGAACAGAACATAACAGAACAACACCAGTGTGTGCGACGCTTCCGGTTTCTGTTCCCGTGACTATAATAATCTCCTAATATAAATTCTAACAGATTATGAGACCTGCTTGTCTCTAAGCAGGAAGTTGTATCTGCCGTGTCTTACTAGTATAGTGGTTTGCTACTGTTACTGTTACGGACGCCAAGATGGCAACGTTGAAGGAGATAAAGGTCACGGTACTCAATGGCTCGAACTACGCTCGATGGAGAGTCGAAGTGGAGGACGTCTTAACTGGAGAAGGCGTGTGGAGCATTGTGGATGGAAGCAACAAGATACCAAGAAATGATCCAGCAGACGAAAAGAAGCATGCCGCTTATAATAAATGGATATCCGGAGACGGAAAAGCAAGAAGTATTCTGCGCGCAACGCTCGACGAGGTTACCTTCAATCAGGTACGCGACTGTGCAACGTCAGCAGAAATTTTGGATCGGATTAAAGAGTTAAGGAGCCGAAAACTGGATGCGACTTAATGACCGCGATGACTGAGTTTTTCGGACTGAAGTGGAAGGATAACGACGACGTTAACACCTTCATGTCAACGCTGCACGTATTGGCATCGAAGATCGACGCCTGTGGGAAAGCCGTGAAAACCAGCGATGAGTGGCTGATTTCGAAAACACTGTCCAGCCTGCCAGTTGAATACGGACCCTTTGTGGCATCATGGAACATGATGGCCGGCCCCGACAAAGATGAGCGTCTTCCGTGAAAAGCTGATGTCAACAGAACAGATGATCAAGACCCAGGAAGAAAATCGTGGATATCCTAAAGGACCTTTTGGATCAGCCTATTCCAGCTATAACCAGAGAGAAAGAGAGAATCCGAACCGATCAAACCGATCCGACCGATCTAACCGATCCGACCGATCTAACCGATCCGACCATTTTAACCGATCTGACCATATGAACCGATCTGACCGATCTGACCGACCGACCGATCTAACCAATCAAACCGATCAAACCGACCAGTTCCAGTGTAACTACTGCGGAATGGAAGGACATACGACCAGACAGTGCCCAACCTGTCCTGCTTGTGCCAACTGTGGAATCGTTGGACATAAAGCCCAGTATTGCCGACGTGAACGCGTGAGAGAATCAATGTAAAGATATCAAGGATCCGAATCAAGAACCTTTGGAACCAGTGTGCATTTCAGTGGATATGGCGCGCTGGGTGAAGGGGGGTGTTAGAAATTATATTGCCAATATAATATACACTCATAATGTGTCATCTACTTGTGAACTATGATCATTGTCTTACTAGCTGATCTATGAGTGTACGGTGCACCCAGGTCACCAATCCCCTTGTTTATCAGATGTTTAGGTGCAGTAACTTACTAATATCGTGAATGTACCTAGTGCTATATAAGAAACCTGCTTGTATAACGTTGATGAACAGAACATAACAGAACAACACCAGTGTGTGCGACGCTTCCGGTTTCTGTTCCCGTGACTATAATAATCTCCTAATATAAATTCTAACAATTTCCAAATGCACGTTTATTAATTCGTCGACAATGCCGTTGGACATCATTCCGGAAAATTTCTAAATAGTGGCCTGTCCCAAGTAAACAGTTACATTTCCCTGCGGTGGCAGGCGACAATGGGTCGTTTCCGCCTCGGGCGGTCAGTTGCGTTGTTGAACTGTCCGGGCGTGTTCGTGCAACAAAGCGGCGCTATATCCTACCGCACCGAGCGCAAGTCTCATGCATAACTGATTTTAACGAATGAGATATGACAATAATACTGTAAGCAAAAACACATACGCACATGGTACATACTTGCACACGTACCGTACACATACAAGAAATACAGCAAATGCGCAAAGAAATTCCCAGCGTCTCGGATCGCTGGGAAAAATGTATAGTTGTATACATTGGCACTATCGCTCAACACAGCGCGTTCTGCCAGCGTTGGCGTGAGTGTGCACTTGCAGCGTGGGCCAGGCGCGTTGGAGTGGATCCGGAGCGGCGCGCCGGCAGATCGGTGCTGTGCAGCGGGGCCAGCTGCAGTCGATCCTGCCTGTCTATCATCCCTCCATCGCGGCGCATTATGAATGTGGGCCGACTGTCTTCCTTCCGGGCCTCTCTGCCTCTACAGCCTGTATACATACAGTGATACACGTATATATACATACACACAACGCGGACGCTGCTCAACAACCGATCACTTGCGCTATATATTCGAGACAGCTGATCACCCGTGCCTCCAATTTCTTCACGATACTTCGAAGTATTGTACACACATTCCAAAAGAAATTTTTTGCTTTGTCCTGACTTTGCATTTGACCTTTACGCGAAATGTGCATATGCATATATATAATTGTGAAATCATGCAATGCGTTCATACATACACCAGTACATAATCATAATTATCATTTTTTGGATTTTTATTGGTCAAATCAAACTCATACAGAACTGTTAGAGAAAAAACACAAAACTACAACAGCAAAAGTTCATGCAGTTTATCCTGCCCTTCCATCGTGCCCAGCACTGACGCTGCATTTCCCCTTTGGATTTCTATCGACAACCGCTGCCGCAGAAATTCATGCGAACGTCCTTCTCCCGTTTGCTGTTTAAGTCTTTTCCCTAGCTCTTTGATGATTGCAATCGCCGAAGGTCCCCATGAACCAAGCGTCTCGAAGGCAATCGGCACGAAAAGGTAACGGCCATCCAGATAAGAGTAAAATCTGGATTTCTTTTCCTCTGCTTGCACTGCGGCCGCTCCCGCAATGGCGGAAGTAGCTTTTACATGCGACGGCGCAACCGTGTCTACGCATGTTATGTCCCATGCTAGACACAACCCGCGTTTCCAAGCGAATGTCGTGCAACCGTCCGGGCGGCGTTCGGTGGTGTGAGAGGTGCCGCGCGGCTCGAGTTTTGCAGGTACGCCAGCGGATACAAAACTTCTGCAAAATATGCTGTTCAATCCTCCGTGACGCGGAAGCCGTCCGGCGGAATAGGTACACGACAGCCCGTGGTGCCCATAACCGTCAACTGCTTTATGGCATTTAGCACAGTCATGAGGGTCGCAGATTGTGGCCCCAAGGCGGAGACCAACGCTGATCTTTAGT
The DNA here is from genome assembly GCF_019649055.1 of Paramacrobiotus metropolitanus. Taxonomy (NCBI): domain Eukaryota; kingdom Metazoa; phylum Tardigrada; class Eutardigrada; order Parachela; family Macrobiotidae; genus Paramacrobiotus; species Paramacrobiotus metropolitanus. The sequence goes on along the minus strand of NW_026570379.1, from coordinate 147,017 downwards.
TCGTCGTCGCCTAGTAGATTGCCGATGTGGGCCGAGGGCAACGCGTTAAGCCAGAGGCCGGCTTCCGGCCTAGACTGGGCAAGTAAACGCGCTGTATTGATCTCATCGCCTTGAAACAATTGCAGCAGGGTGGATAAGGAGATGTTGCATAATGGTAGATCCCAGGCCTTCTGGGACTTCCGGAATGGGGGTTCTGGGATTACTGGCTGAGAAGCTTTGAATTTCCAAGACTCTTGAGCATCGGTAACATCTTTGACGTTGAGCTCCGGAAGTAGCGCGGACAGCAAGCCGGATACGGAATGAATCGAAGCCAAGAAGGCTGGTAAAGATAATTCTTCCGACCGGCGGAAGAATTATCATTTATAGATTTGTATTGTGTATATATGTGTTAATGTGTACATGTTATGTGGATGTATATTTATACATATGTTGTTTTATATGTGTACATGTCTATACATATTTTTACATATGCATTTGATGTACGAGTGTATGTCTTGTATACATAACATTCTGGAAATATTTGTGCCTCCAAAAAACAGGAACACGCCGGTGATCGTCTGTTGAAAATATATAGCGAAAGTGATCAGTTGTTGAGAAAACTGCAAGTATATGTGGAGTTCTGTGCAGCGGATCGATGGATGCCAACGGACCCGGCCTGGCAACACAGCCGCGTTGGTGGCCCGGGACGGCGATCGATCGGATCATTGGGATGCGCCGAACCGGCGCTGCGTGGGGCCAGAGCGCGCTGGAAGGATGCACGGGCAAATCGGCGAGCGTCTCTGTCAGCGCTGTTGGCGTGCGAGTGTGAGTGTTGTGCTGCGGGTTGGGCTAATAATAGCACGGCCGTTTGCGCTGGGATCCTGCGTGCCGCGGCTGCATATGCCACTGGTATATCGCATCCGCGCCGTGAAGTGCCGTGTGTGTAGACTGTAGAGTACACTTGTCGGGTATCTTCCCTTTCGGGGCTTCCGCTTACTTTTCACCTGACCGATAGTTGCCAATAACTGCCTCTAATAGCTCTTCCTCACTGCGATCAACTTGGTCGTTTAAAAGACAGCCAAAGTTGACATCTGCCTTTCGCTCCTTGCTCACCGTTCAGAAGCCCATCAGTTACCATTACACACGAAAATTATTATCTTGTACAGATTAATCAGTTAATCGGCAGCGCAATGGCTCCATAATTTAATAACACGGGATGATTATTTATGCGTGGAGCGGATTTGCGCAAGTGTCACTGTTAAACGACACCGGTGTCGCCTTCAAGCAGGTGAGTCTGTCTGCCGGTTTCAGTGTGACTCTCTCTGCGCTGTGTGTACGCTGGTATATCCGCATGCGCCAATCAGCAACAGTGTCTTTGTTTAATTATATCCGACTTTAACTGTTTAGCATATGAAGGACTTTATTTGTTAGCTGCTCACCCAATGAGAAAGTCGTACAATCACTTCAGCCTTTTACATGCGCTGTACGGTACATTTAATTACAGTATACACAAACATCAGTGATAGGCATAGTATAACGTGTGTCTTTAGATTAATGTCCGTCTTGACAACAATTTTTTTAGCAGCGAAGAAAAACAGTCTCCTTGTTGTCCTCTTCTCCCGTCGTGCCTGTGAGCGTGCACGCAGGCCCACGCAGCACACTTAACTGGCTGGCAATTGAGTCCGCGGAGATAATCAATCGATCAAGTGGCAGAAGGAGCGCACACAGCGTTGCCGAGCCGGCACATCTGCACAGTACACTGCATAATCATCTGCGCCCCGCTTAATCCCGACTTGATCCCTCCGCGCGCGCGGCGTCGTCCGCACCCAACCCACGTCTTCCTTTCCTCTTATCGCGCCACTCTATCAGCCTGACAATGGCGCCATATGCGGCGGAAGGAGTATAAGGGACGCGCGGCATACTAATGGATCTCCGCGTCGTCCTGTGCGCCCTCTTCTTCTCCCTCGTCGATTTCAGTCCCGGGCCGACCGTCGCCGCGCAGGTCGGTTTAGAAATATTTAGAAATGTTTAGAAATATTGAGGAATAATTTCCAGGAAGTCCCGCCCGAGCCGCCGCTGCGTATCCGCATCGGGGCGCTGCTGGACAGCGAGGAGCACCGGCGTTTCTTCCTGCGCAGTTTAACCGAGGCGGCCGGCACCTGGCAGCCGCCGCTGCGGACGCTGGAGGGCCGGCGCATTTTGCTCAACGCTACTGCTGGCCTCGTCCACAGCAATCCCATCGCCACAGCCCTCCAGGTCTGCGAGCGGCTAATGGGCGAAGGCGAGGGTGACCGGCTGCACGCTCTTCTCATACTGGAGCCGGCGGGGACGACGGTGACCGGCCCGGCGCCGGACCAGTTTCAGTTGGCGGCGGCCGCCGTCTCCTACACCATGGGCTTCTATCGCATCCCGATCATCGGGCTGGCCAACCGCGACAGTGCCTTCTCCGACAAGGTACGTGCGCTTCGCTCGGCAGATCACGTCAATCGATACGGTTGAGTAGCGGTGATCGTAAATCATAATAAACGCACATTCCGGCTGATGCGCTACTTCAACGCGCAGTGCATTTACTAGATTAATTTTCAAGTGCATATCGTTCTATCGAGGAATACCCCTGCCTCCAACAGCGAGCAAAACGCGCCGGCTAGCGGTAGCATTCCATTTCGTTCCCTTAGCATCTAACGCTATTTCTGAACATTTCTAAATATTTCTAAATATTTCTAAATATTTCTAAATGATTCTACATATTTCTAAATATTTCTAAATATTTCTACATATTTCTAAATATTTCTACATATTTCTAAATATTTCTCAATATTTCTCAATTTCTCAATATTTCTCACTATTTCTCACTATTTCTAAATATTTCTAAATATTTCTAAATATTTCTAAATATTTCTAAATATTTCTAAATATTTCTAAATATTTCTAAATATTTCTAAATATTTCTAAATATTTCTAAATATTTCTAAATATTTCTAAATATTTCTAAATATTTCTAAATATTTCTAAATATTTCTAAATATTTCCAAATATTTCTAAATATTTCTAAATATTTCTAAATATTTCTAAATATTTCTAATGATGGTAAAGTGCCGATCGACCTTTGGTAGAACATCCATCGCAGCTTTTTGCGGACGGTGCCGGCGTACTTCCAGCAAGCAGACGTATGGGTGAAGCTGGTCGTTGAATTGGGTTGGAAGAATGTAATGGTGCTCAGCAGCAGCAGTCCCAACGGGCGGATGCTGCTGGCGCGCCTGCAGAGTCAGATGGAGAAAGAGGACAAGGACATTGCGGTGCGTGCGTTAACTTTCTATTTATCATAGTTTGGCTGTCGGTTAACCGGCTCATGTTGTAATAGTATTATTATGAACAGATTGAACGCGTCGTGGAGTTTGAAGCCGGCGGCGGCAATCTGTCGCGCGAGATGCGCCCAATTGTAGAGGCCCAGAGCCGCGTCTTCCTGGTGTACGCTGACCGGGCCGAGAGCGATCTGCTCTTCCAACAAGCTCAACTACTTGGGCTGACCGGTGCCGGTCACGTCTGGATCGTCACCGAGCAGGCTCTCAGCTCCCCGTACTGCCCCCTCGGCGCGCTGGGCCTCACGCTGCAGTTCAGCCGCAACACGCAGGCGCACATCACCGACGCCGTTCACCTCCTGCTGCATGCCCTGACCGCTGCCTACGCTGAGAAGACGCTGGCGCCGGCGCCCACTTCCTGCTCCGATACCGCCGTGCCTTGGACCGATGGGCCCTTCTTCTGGCAGTACGTCCTTCGTTTGCAGTACGTACATTTCTCCATGACCTTTCGCTATGTTTCCCACTTTCCAGGACCCTCCTAAAGCAGGAGCTGATACGCGGCGCCACCGGCCATGTGGCGCTGGACGACGTCGGGGACCGGCGCAGCGCCGACTACCAGGTGGTGAATATTCAGAGCGGCCGCCAGCCGGTGGTGGTTGGGCACGCCCAGACACTGCCGGTCAACGACGTCCGTCTGACGCTGGACCGCCGGAAGATCCTGTGGCCGGGGGAGACGCGGGAGGTCCCCAAGGGACTCATCGTCCCCAACCACTTAAAGGTAAGGACCCATAATCTCCACAGGATGCCTCTCAAATCTCAATCGATCGATAAATCAAGCACTCAGTCAATAATTTATTACGGAATAGGTGTTGACTCTACGGGAGGCGCCCTTCACCACGGTGGAAGCCGGCTGGATGGAGGGCGGTCTCCTCAACACCAGCTGGTGCGCGGAACGCTTCCACGGCCTCGTCGGTTATTCCAACCGCTCCCTTAACGCCACCACCGGTACGCATATGCTGTTGCAACACTCGTTCCCACGCTCTGTTATTCTTGGGAAAACTTTTCCTCTTTGACAGAATCGGTGACCGAGCGCATGCGGATTGCCGGGAAAGAGTATTTCGCCTACTGCTGCTGGGGTTACAGCATGGATCTCCTGCAGAAGCTCGCCGGCGAGCTCAACTTCACGTATGACCTCTTCATTTCGACGCACACACCCTACATTGCCGCAGACACCAAAGGCAGGGTACGGTGTACATTCACATTCGACGGGTAGATTAGGAATGTAACTTATTAACAAGCTGATAAGTCAGACACTTGAACAGTACACCGCCGCCTCGACGGCGGCCAACATCATTCTGGGCCGGAATGTGTCGCTGCCGATGGGGAGCGCGACCGCGACCCCGGCTGCCGGTGATCCGCCGCTGTCCGGCATCCTCCGCGACCTGATAGAGGAGGCCGGTGACATGGCGGTGGCGGCGCTGACCATCACGCCGGAGCACGCCAAGTTCGTGGAGTTCTCCAAGCCCTTCAAGTACCTGGGCATCACCATCCTGGAGAAAAAGGTGCGCCCGTGCCTCGTCTTAGGCAACCGATCAGTTTAGATTGACACTGATGATGATCTTTTAGCCACCGTCCTCCTCGACGCTCAACTCCTTCTTCCAGCCTTTCCAGGAGGATTTGTGGGTGCTGGTGATGGTCTCCCTGCACGTGGTGGCCGTGTCGCTGTACCTGCTGGACAGGTTCAGCCCTTTCTCGCGCTACCGCCTGACGGAGGACGGGGAGACGGAGGACGACGCGCTCAATCTCAGCAGCGCCATGTGGTTCGCCTGGGGCGTCTTGCTTAACAGCGGCATCGGCGAGGGTGAGCCGCGTCCATTGAATCATCGCTTCCGATCATAACTGCTTCGATTCTTAACAGGCACGCCACGCAGCTTCGGCGGACGCGTGCTGGGCATGGTGTGGGCCGGCTTCGCCATGATCATGGTCGCATCGTACGTCCAACTAAGAATATTTTATTCCGGTGACCTTTGTTCTAATCGGGCTTGTTTTTACAGATATACCGGTACGCAACCGATTCATCGCTGTTTGAAGCATGAGGATAATCACTTTGTTTGCAGCCAATTTGGCGGCGTTTTTGGTGTTGGACCGCCCGCAGTCCGTTCTCAGCGGCATCAACGATGCGCGGGTAGGGAGAGCTAAGCGCTGCTTTATTTGCCGTAAAAAATTCTAAGAATTTTAAGAGCTATCATTGTGTAGCTGCGCAATCCGACGGAAAATTACGTCTTCGCGACGGTCCGCGGCAGCGCTGTGGACCAGTACTTCCGGCGGCAGGTGGAGCTGGCCACCATGTACCGCATCATGGAGAAGCACAACTATGACAGCGCCGAACTGGCCGTGCAGGCGGTGCGCAATGGGTGGGTACATGTCACTGGCGGCGGTGGGCGGCCGTTGACTTGTCTCCTGGTCTAGGACACTGAAGGCCTTCATCTTCGACTCGGCCCGCCTGGAGTTCGAGGCGGCCAACGACAGCACCTGCGAGCTGGTCACCACCGGTGAACTCTTCGGACGATCCGGCTACGGCGTGGCACTGCGGAAGAACAGTCCCTGGACGGCAAAGGTCACGCTGACCATCCTCGGCTTTCATGAAAGTACGTCTAGTGTACCGTGCGCCGATGGCTGTACAATTAAGAAACCTAAGAAATCTAAGAAACCAAGTGGTATTGGGTGTCTTCGGCAGCCGGGTACATGGAGAGCCTGGACAACAAGTACATCTACATGCGCAACGAGACCAAATGCGTGGCCGACCAGAACGCGCCGGCCACGCTGGGCCTGGAGAACATGAAAGGTGTCTTCATCCTGGTGGGTATGGGCATCGGCGGCGGTGTCATCCTCATCATCATCGAGATCAGCTACAAACGCCAACAAGTGCGCCAGCAGCGCAAGGCCCGGTTGGCGCGAATGGCCTTCGACCGTTGGCGGCGCTTCGTCGAGGTACGTTGGGGGAGGGTCATACCTCCGCCCCCGGGGGTGACACTTGCTTGTCCGTAATCTAAGAAACCTAAGAAATCTAAGAAAAACTTGGTGTGCAGCGGAAGCGGAAAAGCCGGCAGCGCGGCATCCTCAACCGCGCCAACACCAGCATCGGCCGGTTCACGGTGCCGCTGGCCAGCAGCGACACGGACCCCGGCCTCCTCAAGGAACTGGCCGACCGGCCGCTGTCGCATCCCTCGCCCAAACGGATGATCCGCGGACACACCGTGTCGGCTGCGCTCTAACCTAACAGACCGACGCCGAATGATACCGCCCACTCCGTCCGATTCCAACCTGAATTTGTCTCCTCCCACATGTTTTCCTTTACAACGAAGACATCAACAGCACTCCGGTAATTATCACGTATACTTTAACGTCTATAAAAGGTCACCGACGCCGTATCTTTTTTAATAGGTGGCCGATCGACGTGGTCCGAAGATAAGCTAAAAGGTCACCGATGCCGGTCGTCAATTGTCCTGCACGGTTTACCTTTTAACGGGTTTTCTACTGATTATGACCGCCTTGACACGGAGCGTGTCGCGCTACCTGTACTTCCAGATTGCCTGACTTCCTCAAATCTTTCACTTGTGATAATAACGGTTCACGTTTGTATCTCGCTAGAATGCGCCGTCATCGTTTAACGGAGTTTTGTTCTTCTTCTCGCTAACCTTTCTATTCTTTTTTCATTAGTGATACTGGTTTTATCAGTGTGGTTGTACAATTCATGATAAACCTATGTGCTTTGCGCTGTCTACTGACGCACCCGAAATGATCGATCACTTTTATTGACTATAAAAATTGTTTCCAATTCCATGACCGGTTACAGCATATTGTACATGCGCGCGCAGCAGTGGTCAGTGGTCACTGACAGTGTAATGTATTTCCAACGTCCAGATCGTGTTTTACATGTATATGCGCCAAGAGGACAGGCATGTGGCCGGTGCAGCGTATGTACAGGTACGCCGACGGATTGGACATTTGTCGGTCTAGGATGTACTATGTAGAGGTAGCCCTTTCGTTCCTCATACGGCAAGCAACGACGCAAACGACACCCTTGGTGTCGATTATCACCTGTGCCTAAGCGCTCACCGTCAAACACTTTACCGTTTTGCCCGCATTTTGGCGTAATCAACGTGAACACAGACAACTTACTCTAGCCATATTTCTGTTAGTGCATTTTCAGTTCCTGTTGTGTTGGAGTAAAGATTGTTCTCGTGTAACAAGTTGTTCTTCCCTCCCGCCCACCCTCTTGGGAGAGGAGACGGGGGGTTGTTTTAGCAAGGACGGCGGGGCCGGTTGCGCCGGTGTCCCGTGTTCCGGTGCTAGTGTCTTCACCCAGTGCCCAAATAAAACTGAATCGTTACGCGCTGCTGTTGTTGTTACCGTAGACTGCGTTAAATAGAATTAGCACAGCTAATTCCGGTTAACGCAGCGGAGGCGACCAAATAGATCGCCTCCGTATAGAGAACATATAGAACGGGTTTCCGATTGTTTGCGCGTATTGTCTTAAGGCCATGGCTAGTTCGGCTTTGATCAAAAGGTGCCATTTTGCAAAAAGAAGCGGCTATATAGATTGAAGTTTGCTCTATTAGATGGCAGCATTATCAAAGTTATGAAACTGCAGGGTTATGAAATATAAATTTTTCAAATTAGCTGCCTAAACTGAATAATGGTGCAAGCAGTGACTGGCCCGGCTTACCATTACAAACGCTTATGTAAGCTAGCGCACCTGCGATGAAATCAATGGAGAACGCAGAATTGTGATCCACATCTTTTGTTTTACTGACAGCCATAAAACCGAGCACTGGTCAGTGAAATGAAAGCAAACACCGAAGACAATAGATTTTGATCACACCGAAGTGTGGTAGGAAGCGAACAATCGGCTGTCTGGACAGTCACTATGGTTTGGTTTGTGTGGTGGGCTAAAACAGTCAACGTGCCTTTGACTGATGTAAACTTGCATGAACTGTCGAAGGCTACCGTTCAAAATGCACCAAATGAAGTTTGAAAACTAACTCCTAATTCAGGGGATATAACAAAATTGTGAAACTTGATGCATTGGATTAAGAAAAACCATGGAAGTATAATTGCGAGAGCGATTTTGAAAAAAATCGTTTTTACTCAAGTTATATACGGAAATCGAAACCCTAAAAGTGTTTTTTCAAGTTTTTGAAGTTTAAAATTTTTTTATCAAAAAAAGCCCTCGCAAGGTGCAGGAGAACTGCGTTTACGATTTTCTGGGTGGTTTATCTCAAATTCTGTATGGTTCCCTGCAGACTAGTTAATTTTTTAACGTGATTTTTTCGATTCAAACTTTAAACTGTGTGTTGTAAACCGATCTTACCAGTTTTAAGTTGTGAATTTTTCTCGATTTAAACTGGACAGACAGATGTATCGAGAAAGAGATACGATTTTAAAAAACTTATAAAACCGGCCTTCTTCATCTGAATTAAGCCGAACTAGCCTTGGCCTTAATGGAACATACCATGTGCAAAACTCTGGCAAATCACAGGTCTTACTTGGCTCGATCTACAAATGGTACGCGGTAGGTCCTGAATGTATACTAAAGTAGCCAGCCTGTGATCTGTGATTATAGCATCTGACGTGTTAGTAATGCTTTGGACCGTTTTACTGTAGTCACCGGCACTGAAAGTAGAATTGTACTATCCCCCGTGGCACGAGACCGCTGCCGCATTAACCAGATTAAGAATGCTGAGAACGACTTTTCTTTAAATATGCTAAAACATTTTATGAAGGTTCAGTACGGCAAATTTTCTCCATTATGTTCATTTTTTACCTTCTTTACGAGGTGGAAATTCCAATTTAGCAGTAAATTTGCATGATGACCTTTGTCATTGCATTGAATCAATGCAATGATTCAATGCCATGACAAAGATCATCATGCAAATTGGTAGCGATAATGGTAATACAAATATCGATCGGGCTAGCGCGTGGCCAGTTGTGTTCGAGGTATGGAAGAATGAAAGAAATTAGAAAATATGTAGAATACTTCGTACAGCAATAAAATAGATGTTGAGAAAAATATTTCAAATGTAAAATCCCAGCGAGGCCAGCTGCAAAATTACTATTTTAAACATGTAAAAATGCGGATAGCTTTCACGCTTTCCGGTTAAATTCGACCAGTTTTACAAAAATTGTGAGAACGACCGTAATTTTTCTTTTGTTGGTCTTTTTCACGTTTTTAGTATAACTTCATGTTGCCGATGTAACCGACTCCGAGCTTGCATTTTTTTGTACGATAGCCTGTCGTGTATAAAGGAAAGACGTTGTATAAAGGAAATCTTCAAATCATACACATACCGACCACGACACAATCGGTAAGATGCTCTATCTCACACTGTAGGGAAAATGGGATGGCCTTTACTACGAAGAAGATCCGGAACAAGACAAGAACTGCTGGAACTCAGGAATCCCTGCAGCAAACACGAGAAATATGCAAGAAATGCGAGCATACTTACGTGACTTCACGCTAGATGTTAGCAGAAGCGGTAAAAGTATGATCCATCAACCTGGCGCTACAGCGCATGAAGATGATGGGACTAAATGGTCAAAAATGCAAATGAGCGCTAAAGGTCACCTATCTGACTCCGAGACTACCTGACTCTGAGTGATGCACGCCAGTGAAGTTCAGGAGTAGTTCAAAAATTAAGTGAAAGGTCACCCACAGGTCTGACAGCGAAATCGCTCTTTTGAACGAGAAGACCAGAGTAAAACCGTGAAGTTAATCACATCGAGAAAAAGTCTGTAATATTGTTGGGATTACAACTCGTGATGTTACAATGGGCGCCGCTGCGCTTATATAAACTCTCGCCATACGCAGATGCCTCGCTCGTCGTACAACTGCTATCGAAGAACAACAGAGATTTTAAAAACTAGCCACTAATCTACAAGATCGTGGGCTTTTGAGAACAAGAGGTCATGTCGTACATGCAAGAACAAAAGGTTATGTTACGTGACTTACGTCCATTAGTCGCGGTCACGTCCAAACATCGAATCGAGGTCGATGTTCCTGCTGGGGATTTCTGAGAAGGCACGACTCGAAGGCGGGGTCATGACCCGCGTAGCCGACGTAATAAGGATCGTAGTGTAAGGGCAGTAGAAGTAGTAACGTAGTACGATGTGTAGGGTCGCTACGCCCGTCCACGTCAAGCCCAATGGAAACTGGGGGCCGCAGCCTGATGGAAATGGAAATGGGCTGCCACCTGAGCTGAGGATCCCAGTTTTCATTTAAGGCTGACCACCGACCAGAGTCTCCCAGTTTGTTGACTTATCATGATTATTTAATCGCAATAATAATTATTCCAGTCTTTACAAGTATCGGTTGCGCTGGGTTTGGATCATACACGGAAGAGCTATAACAATAACGGCGTACAAATTCTCCAACCAAAATCTACAAAGAAGCTGACTCCTAGAGACAATTGGTCGTATGAATTAGTAGTTCTTGTCCCTTAAAACAAAGTTGCCAGTTTTAGCAGTAGCAAAAAGCATTATTAAATTACAGTAAGTGTTACATCATTATATCGTATAGCTATACATAACTTTCTAAGAGATTATTACTTTTGCTTATGGTAAATATTATTAAGTTACAGTAAGTAATTGCATTATCATACCATATACAATAACCTTCTTAAGAGGTTTATTTCTTACTTTTTTCAGACAATGCGTTCTTTAGGAGGACACATACAGGTATTATACATAAGTACTGCACTATATTTTACTATACATTAGAAATTCTGGAAATGTACAAGCTTTGGAGCTGGCTTTGGAAAAATTTAGCGTTGTTTTGCGGTTTCCGAGCGGATTTAAAAACACCTTTAAAGGTTTCGGGAATTTAAAAAAATAGAATTATAAGTCTGATGTGATCGACAATTTTCAATAGCTATTAATCAGGTTGCTATCTTGCAAAACTAGTATTTTCTCATGCGAGACGTTTCCAGAATTTACTGGAAATTTCTGTGCAGTTAAAACGCTAAGTACTGATAGTTTGAAACGTTTTTAGAAATATTCTGGAAACCAAAAGGTTTTTCTTAGCTACAGGTAGGAAACTTTGAAAGACGCTGGATTGTATAAAAATATCAACAGTATCACAAACTGAATCTCGAATTAGGAGATAATTTCCAAAAAAATAAGAATGTAGGGAATGTACATGAATCTAATGATAATATCATCTAGCTGCTTGCCATAAGCAATGTAACTTCCATTTTTTTTACTTTTTGGGCCGCTGCAGTTGTGGAAAAAAAGCGCTACTTACAGTTAGTTCGCAATTCGTAACGACACGGGGGTATATGTTAGCCGGATGGGCGTCCTAATTCTGCATCGCGGAGATTGCCCGATGAATAAGTATGCCGTCTATGGACTAATATAAACGTATACCAACACGTGATTTCGCGGAGGAGGAGGTATGTAGAAAGATCTAATATTCTAATTCCTTCAATAAGCTGCGCTCCGGTCTGCCACAGCACGTCGTAATGTGCATTTCCTGCTAGTAATAAATATTAGCCAAACCTGAGTAACAAGTTAACAACACTGTGGGCAACAGAGTAGAATCAGAACGGATTTGGGGAAGATTAGATCCACAAAAATATTGAGATACAGTATGTATTATCAAGGTGCGCAGATATTAAAGTAGTGACTGGAGTGCCAACTGGCAAGCAGTGACTCGGGACTTTGGCAGACTTTGCTATAGGTGAATACTAGTACACCGGTATCAGCATTCCGGCAGATATCTTTACTCTTTTAATACTGTGCCCGGCACTACTGAATAATGGCGAGGCGTCGGTGCAAAAAGATAATATAACAGTGCATTATAATATTATATTCACTTGAATAACCAACAGAGTCGGATATCATTTTGCACATCCTGCTCGCCACTGTCGTCAGACTGCACGTGAAGGATATTTACACGGTGCAGCCACGCGGACACGTACGAGGACTACGAGCGCACTCGCGGATCATGATTCACAATCCCATCAACGACTGGCCGCAGGCAACGTACTACGTATGTACGTACATTCTAGGTTTCACAAAACAAGTTTGACGTTCGGGTGGAAGTTGGCGTTACGGGTTGATTTATGTCCGTTCGCGACATACGGCGCCGTAACCCAACGTCACTGGCTGACGCGTAAAAACTATCTGCCTTACGTGGATCTGTGCAACGGCTCAACCAAATGGCTGATCGACAAGCCAGCGTATGCTGCCTGTGGATCTTTTTTGTGTGCTCTAACCGCCTCCCCGAGAGCAGGTTGGTCAGTCTCTCAGCACTCTCGATTCGATTTATTTTTCATCTGTAGGTCACCGGTCGCTGCAAGTGTGCATCCGTATGAGCATTTTAAACGATTTTCAGTCTGCTAACGTACAGTTTATGTGACGAGTCACGACGCCAATCTGAGTTCCGCCCGATCCATCCGGCGCAAACAGGTTTTCTTAAGATTTCTTAGGTTTTCTTATGTTATTCTAGTGTTTTATTAGGTTTCGTAGGTATTACTGGGTTTCTTAGGTTTTGTTATTTTTGTTATTTGTTTCTCAGGTTTGTTTTTCGAATGATATGTTTTCTTACGTTTTTACTACTTTGTCATGGTATTACTGGTTTGCTTCTGTTTTTTTTATGGTTCGGAAATGTTTGGTTTCCGAATTGAATGGTTTCCGAAATGAACCGTTTCCGAAATGAACGGTTTCCGGATACTTTCTTTCCGAAATGATAGGGTCCCGTTTAGCAAGCCCGCCGCTTCTTGCCCAAGTTAAAGCTGACCTTAATGTACAGAGTACAACTCGGATGCGGAGCGAATTTAACACGTTGATGGCTGGGAAAGATACAACTGATATTTCGTGTTTTTTACATTTTTTTTGACTTCCCGAGTTCACAAAGAAATTGCGCTGGTCTGCAGGTACAGCGACAGAAGAAGAGGAGCAGCGCAAACGTAATAAAATCTATTTTACATATTTTATGTAATTTATATATATTTTACCTAAAAAACTGTCTAACTTATGTTTTATTACTGCTTTGCTCTGAGTGCAGTACAAGTGCAGTGGGCTCTTCCTCGAGATAAGCGAGTGCGCGAGTATGATGTCATTTGTATGATGTCATCGGGAATGCCTTCACGATTACGGGCGTGTCATCCCATACTTGATTGCACATTCAGCTGATGACGTTTTGGTTTTTTTAAAACCTGTGATGTTTGAAATTTTTGCCGCCAAAACGGAATAAAATCCAGTGCAAATTAAAATATTTTACAAATTTTATGTAATTTGTATATATTTTCGTTCAGATTTTATATATGCTTCATTGAATTCGTACTTATTAATAATTATTATTAGCTAGCTGCATTTTATCTAGTTTTTTATACGCGATTATAGATTTATACTAAAAATAAATAACTGTCCTAATTATTTTACATATTTTGTACATATTTTACTTGATAGATAACTATTTTAACTAAAAAGTGTATACACTTTTTGTGGAATTATGCAACTTAATAAATTTTTGCTAACTAATTCACTTTTTTTTCTGCATATACGTATACTAGATAAGTAACTGTTTTTTGGTTTTGTCAAATTTATGCTGAATTACTATATATTTTATATTAAACTGCAGCCAAAATACTTCCATAAATAGTGAACCTTTATCAAGCATCATGATACGAGTACAAACTGTGTACCAAAACGAAACATTATTTACAAAAGAATTATCTCCACTATCCTATCCTGGTCGGGGATCGTACCCGTTACCCAAATTCACGTTTCCCCGTTGTATTTGCATAGATGCTTGCTGCTTAAATGTCCCTAAATGTATTTTTTTCCCTTAATGTTTCCATTGCCGCATAATCACTACGGTTTCCACAGACAACAAGCGCACTCCCCACTCCGCCTTTTTTTCAGAAGGTTTCGGCCAATCAATGTGGCCGAAAAACAGGAATGGTCGAAAATCAGCAGGATTTTTCGGCCATTCCTGTGCTTTATTTGGTCTGACATCCTTTCGAAATGAAACACCTCATGGGCGTTATTCAAACGTTTTTCTACTCTCTTCAAATCTTTTATTCAACTATAAAAACGCAAAATCCGGCGTAGTCATGATCGAAGGTTTTTCTTTACTTTTTCCTGAAAGTTTTTGCAATCATGGTTTCTAGACTTTTGCTGGCAAGGCTATGTGCAGCCATGCTGTATTTATTCCGCATCGAAGACAGCCGCCCGCCCACGGGTTACGTTTCCCGCAAGGAAGCGCTCTCCCGTGTGCGGGAGCGTCTGGGGCGGCGCGTAAAAAAGCGCACTTTTCATCGGGCACTGTCGCATGCCTTTCGAGGGTTTTTTAGCCGTACTGGAAATGGAGATCTGGAGGGACATCGCCCCCGCCGGATCCGGCGGCTTGTCCTCCGGACCCCGCACCGCCGGCCGACGTTCCGTCCGCAGGGCCGTCCTGGGCTCCCCTGCCGGCAGAACCGTCGGATGCCCCCGCAGATTTCTACCACGCCCCCGGACCAGCAGTTCCGGCCGATGACGTCGGACCGGAAGATTCTCCATCTCCGACCCCGTCCGTTGAAATCGTAGATATGATTCCCCCGCCGGACGACCCTTTGTTTAGCCACGGGTACAAGACACCCGTTAAGGAATCCCGGGCTCCCTCACCCTTTCGGGAAGCCTTTGCGGATTTCACCCCGTGGTCGTGGGTCATGGGGTGGTGGTCACCGCCCCCGCCAGGGTCCCCGGAGTTCTCCCCACCACTGCTCCGACCCCGTCCCATTGCCGCGGAAGCTGCTTCTTCCTCCCCGGGTGCCCGGCCGCCGAGCAGCCCAGTACCGGGACCCTCGCGTGTGTGGCGTAGCCCAGTCCCCGGGCGGTCATCGAACCCGGCAGCATCGCTTCCGCCCCGTCCCTTCGCAGCTGCCACCCTGTACCGTGCACTAGTGCCTGCTGGTGGCTCAGCAGCGCCACCCATGTACCGCGTAGAACCGTTGCCGCAGCCGTCTTCGGTGGCTCCGTTGCCACCTTCACCGCCGCAGGCGCTGCCTCTAGATCTGCCACCTCCACCGCCGCAGGCGCTGCCTCCGCCACCTCCGCCGCCGCAGGCGCTGCCTCCGCCACCTCTGCCGCCGCAGGCGCTGCCTCCGCCACCTCCACCGCCGCAGGCGCTGCCTCCGCCACCTCCACCGCCGCAGGCGCTGCCTCCACCACCGCCGACTCCGTCCAAGTGCCCGTTGTGCTGGGATGCCCTGCAAGAGGTGATGGATGCCGGTGGCTATGCCGCCGCCGCAACATGCGGCCATGTATTCTGCAATGGGTGTATCGACACCCAGTTCAACAAAGCCTGCCCGCTGTGTGGCCATCGGATCACCCGGAGCGGACGTCGCCGCCTTTACTTTGGATAAGTACTGTACGTTTCCTAATTCCTTCCCTATACTTTGTTTACTTTCTTATGTATGTAAACTAATTTGTAAAATGCTTGACCACCGCAGCGGCCGAATCACGAACTTGTTTAACTTTTCTAATTATTACTTTGTTGTTGTCGTTGTTGCGTCTTTGTTTTGGTATTCGAATGTTAAAGGTGAAGGACTTGCGAATATCTTGATTAAAACAAGAAAAAAAAACAATCCGTCGTTATACCAACAGTAGCAACTAGCGTACATCAATATAATACATGCCCAATTGGCGTAATACGCGTGCAAGATGTCGGCATCGTATAAATACGAAAATGTGAATTGCGAAAGCATTCGTGTACGATACACGTGATAAAACTGCACAAAAAAAGATCAGTATTATTTCCCACTAAATAAAGTCTCATAACATCACTGTTCGCACCACGTTCTGTCTCGGACCGTCATTTCTGTGGCGCGTATACGGTATAAAAATACCGGCAGTCTGTGGACACCGCATAATACTCCTTAATATAATTGCTCGTGCCTACAGGAAGTACACGTAGTACTTTACTTTTACTTAAAATACGTTGTTATATGATTACTAATTATCTGTGTCAGGATTTTGGCCTCTCTTCTTCCCGGCCAGTGATCTCAGCTTCTAATCACTCGAGTTTGCCGAATTAAAGTGCAACATAATTTTTAGACTGCTGGGAAAGTGTAACTGGGCTTGTAGCGCTTTGTCAACTTTATTTTGTTACGCCCAGTGGTCACTCAAACACTTGTTACCATGAATGCCATATGGCTAACACGGGATTTTGTAACCACGTGCATATTGGCGAACTGGAAAATGCGCTTCAGAAATGACAGTTACAACAGTATACAGTAGTTACGGCCACTGTTCTTCGGTTATTGTTCAGAGAACACGCCCCTAACTTGAAGTTACAAGCTGTATTCAAAATTTCAACGAACTGTTTCTACCATTTCTACCACTACCACCTCTCGCTGAATTTAATGCAATGTTTCCATTCTGACAAAGTTGCATTACAGTGCAAGTAAAAGTTCACAATAATTAAAATTGCCAATAATCGTGAGCCTATATTTATCTGTGCTCAGCTTGTATCTAAGTAAATTACAATATATTTGTCTTTAAAAGTATAGCTCAAGGTCCCTAATGTCCAGCATGCGTAATGTAAATAAGTAAGCAAAGAAAGTACAGGTAGTAGTTTGCCGGTATAGTTTCGTTATTGGCATTTGAGTGAGCAATGACTTAAACACCGCCCTGTCTGGGACGACTGAGAGATTAAATCCGAAAACGTTGCCAGGGATACCGGAAGCGGACACCCGGTAATAGCATCAAAACAGAAGGGCCAGGCCGCAAGACGATAGAGTTTTCGCCCGTAATAATAACTAAATCATTATTTTTCAATAGTGGTGCCCACAGAGTCTGGTGATAGGAGATTTCGGTGGTTTTTTGTAAAAAAAAAACCATTTTTTAAAAAAGGATAAAAAGTGGTGTACGGAGCTTTCCCTATATATTTAATGATTTCTACACTATTCATGCCGTTTTAACGGCGTGTGAATCTTGCCGATAATCGTATCATTAAGGATACGCAGCATAATTTCGTATAGGTCACCACTCACCACTGCCTTGAGTAGGTTCACAATGGAACACAGCCAGCGGATGCGCTATTCTACATCGTACCTGTGAGTACGTACATACTATATGCGAACTTTGCCGCTTACGAAAGTACAGTCCTGCCGCGCCAAGTTTTGGTCAGTTGCGTAAAATAAATTCAAATAAATAAATAAAATTCAGATAAATTTATATTTGTAATTTTCTAGCATAACTCTTTATTGCAGATCCAGCAGTGTCAAAGTTGTTGTCGTTTGACACGACAGTAATGAGCCATAAGGCGACTAAGGGGGGTGGGTTGGTGGTCATTTTTTTTTGGCCGCCTATAACTGCGGCTCTGAGAAATACACCAATTTATATTTCTGCGTTTATTTCTTCCAGAACTATTGTGTGACCCAAGGGGGTGTCTTTTATAGTTTAGCAGAAAATTCTGGCGCGATATGTGCTCGAGGTCACGTCGCAGGAAAGTGCATCCTCCATAGACTTGTTAGAGAGCACCTACAGAGAAATGCTGTTGCCTTTTGCGCGGGTTGCATTAGGCAAAATGTTAGTGCTTGGATGAAATGTAGAAAGGACCCGTTAAAAAACCACGCTATCGGTTGATATTCCTAACCTCCTCCAATTTTAGAAATATTTTTGGATGAGCTTGATTTTTTCTCAATAAGCACTGCGATTTTTGTACTAATAACTAAATCAAACAGCTAGCTCCCGTTCCCAGTACTTCAGCTTTGGGCATCGAAATAAAATTTTGAAAGATCGTGCAGACCAAGAGCTATCATGCAGCAGTTAAATAAAAATTTTAAACTTTACTGGAGAAAGTAGAGGAATTTTTATGGATGCCTAAACTTGGCGTGGCAGGGCTGTAATTAAATTATTAACGTTTTTTTTTTCGCAATGATTTACCATTTAGTAAAACTACTTCTACACGGCATACGTAATTTTCTCGATTTACGTAATTTTTACTGCTTAAATAACAAAATTAATATTTCTGTACAACGTAATATGTAATAGAGAGAATTTAATTCTCAACCTACACGGCCGATGGACATTTTTCAAACCAACATAAATGAAAACAAATGACAATTAAGATGATTTTATGACATTCGCGAACATTGCCAACAAAGATAATATTGTACATAGGCACATGTATCCGCAATATTCTCCGGGTGGTTACAAAATCTGTTAAGTGCTCTGTATTTCTGTGCAGAAAATTAGCTTGTGCTCAATGGTAATGAAAACAAACAAAAACTCAGAAGGCAAACCTACCGAAAAAATAAAAAACTTTTTTAGACTACGCTTTTAGGAAAACTGGCCACGCGATGCCAAATCCGTCAGAACGGTGCGTAACAAGCGTAAGTACGTTCTTTTTCAATGGTAAGGTTGTATGAATATAAAGATAAAGAATTCATCATGGCAGTCCTGTTCAACATTTTTGGTGTAATTGCCGCAATAAAAATTTTGTTTTGAATGCAGGTATTTAAAATAAAGTAGCTGTAAATTACAGGAGTTATACTTTCGGCGGCAAGTTTGTAAAAATATCATGAGAATACTAAACTTTAGGTAGGTAATAGTATACGATGTTTCGTAAAAAACAACATTTATGTATACAAATACAGCTGTTTACAATAATAGTGTTTCGTTAAAAGCAGGTAATCGACAAATAGCAGCTGAAATCATACATCGTTGACCTTATAAGTTGGATCAGTTAGATAGCGTACCACATTTCTGTCCGTCTTAAGCTCGCGATGCCGTTATCAGTCACTTAACGGTTCATCGTTGGCAACGACTATTGCGGCGTGTCATCTGTGTTATGCAGTATTACAGATGTCATGCCGCTTCAAGAGACGGCAAAAAGATAATGAGCCGCAATGTCAAGGAAGCATGCGCACTTTACCTCATTACCGCTCTCGTAAGTTGAGCCCTCTGTCTGTAATCTGATTAATGAATTGCATTGCGGTGGCCTCAGATCGCTACATCTCAGCCTTGCGTAACGGTCCAAAACGTTTCAAAAATAGCAAACCGGGTAATCAGACCCATTCTTCCCTGCAAAACCGTCTTCTGTGACTCTTGCAGCTTGGTTCAAATCGGCGGTAGGTATTTGTGTCCTGCAGCTCCCTGCTCCCTTTCAAAAAAAGACACCAAGAAGGGCTAATCGGCTACCCTTTGCTCTACAGGGCGCCTAAGCGGTTAGCCGGTGAACATCAAACATTCATGTTAAACGCCGGTTGCTAAACTCCTGCTATGTATTTTCCGAAATCTTCTTTAACAACGCGGCGTTTCTGGATCAACCGGCAGAGGGCTGATCTGAAACGTTATGCTAAGATGTAGCGATCTGAGAGTCACCGCAATGTTCTTGTAAGTTGAACCCTCTGTCTGACATCTGATTAATAAATTGCAGATACACACAGAGCAGAAACAAAAAAAAATAAATAAACACAGAGCAGGGCTGGCGCGACTGCCGCAGAGCGCAGACTGATGCGGTTGATGCTTACTGTGTGCTACAAATATTTAATTCAGTGCTACTTGAACCAAAGCGACATATGACGGCTAGGACTATTGCCGCGGCGCGACATGTTTCGCAACGCACACGGGTGACAGGCAGCAGTGAATCGCAGTTAACTATAAAAAAAGCGATTATCGTTGTAATTTGCTCTGAATAAGGTATCAGCGTGTTGGAAAATAATTGATGTTTATACGGAAACATTCGTAACAAAAGTGAGCAAAACTGTTTTTGAATAGAAGTACATTCAACTGTAATATCTTACGTTCTGTTGAACAGTGCCAGATTAGTACAATGGATCGCAAAACAGGCATCGTAAGCGTAGTCTACTCTTTCTTGTAGACAAGATGGCATTTTTTTCTTATGTTGCATATAAGACGCTGGACATGCGAAGATGATTGAGACCGCGTTACAGCTAGAGAATACTGTATTGTTGGTGTTTCTTTGATGGTCTTCTTGATTAAATCCGATGATTAAGCCGGCGGCTATTAGCGACTGGGTTGTACTTGCAGGTTGTAAGCGCCGTGCTGTGCAATTATAAGCCTTTTGTATAGTGCAGACTAATAACACTATCCATTTAACTTTGCATAACTGTCGAAGATCACTTTTCAAAACTTTCCCCTATCGATATCATATATGACAGATGTAAACATTGTGCAGTATACCGCTATAAACATACTTTTTGTCCTGATGCAACTGACTGTTTTCCGGTTGTAGTAATTAACGAAGCCGTTTCAAAAGGTAAAGGTCGATCTTTTTCCGAAACAGTGTACCTGTGCCGGTTAGTAAGATAGATTTTAATATTAAGGCGATTTTGTTTCACATCGAATTCCATGTGGACAATTTCTTCCTGTATAGAACGTAACTTAGATTAAAACCACAACTTTAAGAAGTTCTATATCAAAGCTCCTTTCTCCACATAAGCTGGAGAAGACATGCTACAACGAAAAAATCTAAAGGTAGAGAACCATTTTACGCAACGGCATTAACAGCAGTTCAGTCGAGTAAACAGTATATCGTGTTTTGATTCTTGCCAAAAGTCAAAGTAAAACGAAAACGATACCTACGTAATAATAACGTATGTGATTATTAATAATACTGTGCGGATCGCTAGTCCGACATCCGCCTCCATCAATCATCCACTAATTATCTCTAAGTTTAATAATACGTGTCGCATATCTTAACGAAAGCGAAAATATATGTGCCAGATACACAATATGCAGGCGAGCTAATGGTGAAAAATGATCTGGTAAAAAAAACGTTGAAGTGCTCTTCGCAATCCACGCGGTTAGCCAGCAGTGTTACGTTTTCAGTATTGATGGTAGCGCTAGCTGTCTTGCGTCAACATTAATACAATTTTTTGCGAATTATTTATTTTTCTTTTATTGGATTAACGAAAAATAAATAAAGGCAGTCAACGCTTGTTAAGAAAAGCATTCCGTGATCAAGAAAAAGAACGGCAGGACAGTATCGACACTTTTACGCTAATTGTACATCACCATGCAGCTGCAGCTGTGGTAGACAGTACTGATGCACATACAGTACTGTAACCCTATCAATAACATTTATATGGAAAGACAGTTTCATATGTTTCGGATGAGTGGCTCCCAGATAACCGCATCCGATTCACAAGTGTGCATGTCGGTTCATGCAAATCGCTTACAGCGCTGACTGATAACACCTAGGCAGTTATAACTTTATCTCGTTCGTAACGAGAAGTGTCGTGGTTTGACAAATTTTGTTCGAAAATATGTACAAAAACTAACTTCAGCTGCCAACTGCCAAGCACCTGTCGGCAGCTGGTTTATACACATAAACCTGCATTTTTATTGGCCAAAGCTCAGCTTGGCCCAAGCTTTTTGAATGCACTTTATATAATATTACGTTTTACATTAAACATTTTTGCCTTCTTTCTAATTTTTAAAAAACGAAAATGCTGAAGTTACACGCTTATGCGTCGTCGTTGTGAAAAACTGTGAATATAAAGTGATCAGCCGCTGCACTTTCCAGTCTTCCCATTGCGCGCGTTTGCTTGCGCACGTACGTACGGTATAATTTACAATGCGTTGCGGGAGTTCCGACCGTATTACTATACTAAAACCCTTTTCTATTAAATAATATATGGATAAACCTCTATAAAACAGTATACACAGAAAAACCTCTATAAATCTTGATGTACTTTAAAAGTTAAAATATTAGGTTTTTCTTCGTTTTTTTGGTTCTTAATAATTAGTCATGAAATCTGCCTCTAATCAGTAATTATGCATAAGGCGCAGTATGCATCATTATGCACCTGCATAAACGTATACCACATAATGCTACGTATATATGCTGGTAGCACTTTATAAATATTATATTACATTAATCACCTTCACAGATCTAGAGAGAGATCGATGTACACTACAGAGAACAAGCACGATAACCGAGATACGACTTACGGAATTCTTTATTTTGGAAGCAGCTAAAAAATGAGTAGACACTGTAAATGGAAGTCGGCATGTGTAATTTTTCACACGCGCCATGAAATACTAACCGATTACGTTAATTACTTGAAAAACTTAATGGCCTTGTATCTGTAAATTAAACCGATTCCTAATGATTCTTAATCATGGTAAGCACAAAACCGAAACGGTCCGCTTTTATATATAGTAAAAACTGCTAAATTCTATAACAACTGCATGTTTATAAACTTGTGATAAGTGCAAAATTAAATTATTTCAAAAGCCCAAATACCTGGTATACCGGCGGTCAAGTTAAACTCATCTAACTAAATTAATACAGCTCGATACATTGATACTTAACATATCTACCTATACGGCTATATGTATACTTATATATGTACACAGTAACAGTATACTTACAGTCTATAAAGAAAACCGCCGAAGTACTGTAATACTTGTTTATTTTTATTTTTCCTACTTCTGTTTATTAACTAACAGAAGACATTAGTCAGCTAATGGCTGACCTCCCACAGCAGGCGCGCACGGACGCGTACATGATAACACTCGCATTACTGTTATCAAAAACGTCTCATATCAGGATTTCACACGGAGTTGCGTCGCAACGGCTGAATGCGCCATACAGTTCAATTGCGCGCGGCAAAAGTTGTCAAGTGTGATGAAAACTCAAAACTTGATATTTCAGTCGATCGTAAGCGCCATACAGCACTGCACCACTAAATCTTGATGTCACTGGTCTTACGCTTCCAAATAAATAATTACCGGTGGCAGCTCATATGGAGCTATTTAATTTATTGGGATAACAACCGGGAGCATCAGGCTGTGCCAATGCGTCTTTGGGAAAAGATTTTGAAATCGTCTGAACAGTGCAGCCACATTTTATTCCGAATTGATGCTTGCCTACGATGCTCGTATTTCTTTGCTTTGGCGAACTGTTGCACGGCTGTTGTTCGCATTGCACCGTTATGAATCTCTAATTGCTTCACAATCGAACCTCAAGTTTAAATTTTAATGCTCATCAAGCCAAATTGGAGTGGATGGTTTGTACAAACCATCCACACAGAAACCGGCAGCTGTCTGCAGAATACAGTGAGCAAAATTTCTTTTTCCAGGAAAGGATGAATATAATTTTGCCCGAACTGGGATTAATTAACTGTTCGATGCCGGTTACATATCTGTATCAGTCGAAAACTATTGCAACATTTATACATACACCACAACTACCGAATCCAAATCGCCCTGCTGATTAAAGAAAAGCGCCTAAACAAATGAATCCGCACAAGCGCAATAAAATTACTAGTGTCGTACTACAGAATACATATACCGGATAATATACTGTATTTAATATTTAGAAAACAACCGCAATTAATTTCATAAACGATTGGGGGCGGGGAGGGCACAATTTGCACCGACAAAATTATTATGTTATGTCGGATTACGACAAAAAACTTCCAGGACAAATTTTGTCTTTTTCTAGACAAAAAAACACTGATTTAAGGGTGATTGTGATTCATACGTTTCCCGTATGACTTAACGTCTAAATTGATGTACCGATATTACTATGATTCATATTTTTATTATTGATGGGGTAATAGGGTACACCGTACAAGGTACAGCCAAAAGCTAACTGTAATGGTAAGAAATTATGGAAAATTTATGTACAATACTGTATGATATTGCATTGTATTGTATAGTGTGCTTTCCGCAGTTTACCGTTTGCTGTCTTGTGGTACGAGTGTCACGTACTGCATTACAACTCTATGGCGTTTAAAACCGGCAACTTGTCCATGTTGCTGTTGTTATGCTCCCCGCATAGTTTAATTAATTTTAGTGCTTTTTTAAAGTGGTAAACTCGTGCACATATACGTTGAGGGCCGTCTGTCATGTATTTCAGTTTAATCATGTATACTGTATAGCAATGTATACTGCACAGTAGATACTAAAATGAATAATATTTTACCCTCTTTGCTAGTGACCTTATGCAAAAAACATTAGCCTTTGCCCTAACAATAACGGCACTGCAGATATGGAGAAGTTGCTTACTATACCGTAGCATTTAGGTACCAAAATACATTGACTGCACAGCCACTTGACCTTTACGAATGCACTGAATCCACCCTTACCATAAATTATTGGTATACACCATAATTAAAGTTAAAGCAAAAGATTTAAAATTCAAAGTCAGATCGTTGCGATCCGAAAATAAAGAATGTTTCAGAATTGCGGCTTGGCATATCAGTTAACACTTAACAGTTTTTAGTTCAAGGCTATCTATAAACATCTATCGTTGAACCACAAATCCGGTGGCAATCAGCTTGGCCCAGAAGAACTTAATATCGGACAACTCGGCATCAGAAATTCCCAGCCCGTGGAGATCTTCTGTGTTCCCGGATTCGGTGGCTGTTAAAATGTTTCGAAATCATTCAATGTTTTCCTGACCCATGTTTGTAGCAGCGTCAAAGTCGTTGATGGTTGGGCTTCCTGCAGTAAGCAATGGGCTTCGTTTGAGTAAAACATTTTCGTCATATCTTTGATGGGATTTATCTGTATATTTGTGTGTCGTGCGCATGTTCGATCAAATCTAAGAAAAATTTTGTAAGCATAGTAAGAGTGCATCATTAATATTTAAATTTTCGATTTAAAAATGGACTGTGTAAAGATTTAAAAACGCATTTCTGAAAAAACGATTTAAAAACGTTTTAAAAAACGTTTTAAAAGATTTAAAAACGATTTAAAAACATAAAGATTTATTTCTCTGTTTTAAATAAGTACTGAAATTTGTTCTAAAAGTAACGTCGGTTCGGTTAGACGAAGTAGAACTAGTTTTATATGGACAAACATTGGCCCCCATATAAGCTTACCGGACAAAGCAACAGCAACGTTAGCCACTCCACCCATTTTTCCATAATTATTGTTTTTTTGCAACCGGTCCAAAAAACCTTTTCCAGAAAGTTCGATCCATGCGATTTCAGGAGGTTATGGAAGAAAGTAGCCGTTTCTTGGACAGGGGAACGCTTTGCTGTTAAGACACACTGTTTAATAATTCAGTTGTACTCGTATTTATTATGTATTTTGTAATACTACTTCCCCCTCGCATGCGTACAGAACCAAATTACGCATGTATTATACTTGAAATTAAATACAAATGTACGTTCATTTTTTAATATATCCTGCGAGTATGAGTTGTTTCTGAGTTTGTAGACGTGCATATTCGGTGCTTTATAATTTTTAATTTTTTCACATGCATACGTTATTATTTGAACTCACAGGCATTACATGTACTTAGAGTGTCGTACACGGATAATTTATCAATTTACATGGTAATATCGATGCGTTGTTGTCTTTGTAAATTTGATAAGCAAAGCAAATCAGGTCTGTCGATATCTAATTAAGGTATGTTTAGAAAAGAAATTCCCTAAACAAGGTACGTTAGCGTCTGTTATGATGGAATAAGAAGCCATATAAAGACTAACTACGATAGACAAAAATTAAGGGTGCGCCCACCAGTCTGTACTATTCTGTATGCTCTAACAAACTCATCATGCGTGATTATTGTCTGGGTGCAAAAAGGGATGCGTTTGGGGATATACAAGCGCCCTTGGCCGCAATAGCACAATGCATCAGTTTTTCTCCCGTTAATTTCTTTGAAGTCATCATTTATAGGCCAATTTCATGGATCATTAAATTTATTTTATGATTTATACTAGCGTAATTCCAGAAAAAGTTGGTTGAGTAGCGTAGAGTGTTACGTCAAGTGCCCTGGGGTGTTAAAATTTGTATGAGCCATTAATATTGAATTTCCTGCAGTATAATATTCTGTTAATTTGAGTATTTTCCAACGCATATTCGCGTTGCCCGTCCTGCCGGCTTAAGTTTTCCACTACTGGAAGTTGCTATTTAAATCGATACGAGTCAGTAACGAATGTAAAATAAAGTTGCCTTTCTACATAAATTATACCCTTATACTTTTCCGCCTTTTTGTGTACTGCATCTGTTCAAACGACACGCAATAATATTATCAATAATACACAGGGAATCCTTGCAATTGTTAATTACCAGAGCTCGGCGTCGCACGCGGTTCCGCCTTTTAATACGCTATATATTTTTTCGAAGTTCGAGTATTCCGGAAATCTCAAGTTATCTAATAACAATGATTCATTCAACATTATTTAATGAAATTTGCGCCAGATCCAACTCCACCTCACTCGTTAAATTTAGCCGAACATTATTTTGTTGTAGTTCGTTTGGGGGACTGCATTAATCAAAAAATTTCACGATAGTTCAGAAATCATGCGGAGCAAACAGCATGCAGTTCTTAGAAGTAAAGCTAATAATAGTTGAACTAATAATAGTTTAAAGTTTAAAGCTAATAATAGTTGAACAATGGTGGGTTCTCAGCTTTTCCCGTAAACTTTGTACGTTAAAGCTTTTGAACGAATTCTTTCAAACGTATCTTTTTCTCGAAAAATCTGATTTGTGATGGTTAATCTACACTTTAAGAGCCATCACGTGATACATAGTCTGATAGGCATGGCAGTTTGGTTCAGCATATCGAGCTGGTGAACTCAACAAAGATTAAGGCTTACACGATTATTATATAGAGATATTGAGGAAAACCAGATATAATAATATTTCGATAACTGTAGTGTAGAGTGCAAGTATTCGTACGTACAAGTGCAGCGAAGCGTATTGTCATGAATGTGAATATTGACCGATGTCCGCTGTGGCGTAGCAACGGATAACGAAAATACCCACGCTGCTACGTTATCCCTATTTACTTTGCTGTTTGCTGCTGTGCCGAGCGAACAAAATAAAAGATTGTACCGTCCGTCACATATCTTGCAAGTTACATTAACAATGAAACACGCTATTGTTAACTGTATCATGAGCACATATTATTACATTATTTATTCCAAATGTAGTGTAGTTGTTCATTTTGATCTCAGATTAATTGTTGTTATTTTAGTAAGTCAGATTGGCGCCAAGCATGCATTCCGTTTGCATCATTAATGTCGGTGTAACCTTACATCTGCGATAATTACCACATTCCAACGGCCAGGTGTGCATTCCATTCCCATCATTACTGTAATCTAATGATGTGCAATTAGCTGACTGGCGCCGAGCATGCATTCCGTTAGCATCATTAATTTCGGTGTAATCTTACATCTGCGATAATTACCACATTCCAACGGCCAGGTGTGCATTCCATTCTCATCATTACCGTAATCTAATGATGTGCAATTAGCTGACTGGCGCCGAGCATGCATTCCGTTAGCATCATTAATGTCGGTGTAATCTTACATCTGCGATAATTACCACATTCCAACGGCCAGGTGTACATTCCATTCTCATCATTACCGTAATCTAATGATGTGCAATTAGCTGACTGGCGCCGAGCATGCATTCCGTTAGCATCATTAATGTCGGTGTAATCTTACATCTGCGATAATTACCACATTCCAACGGCCAGGTGTGCATTCCATCCTCATCATTACCGTAATCTAATGATGTGCAATTAGGTGAATGGCGCCAAGCACGCTTTTTGTTCCCATCAATAATGTCGGTGTGACCTTACATCTGCGATAATTACCACATTCCAACGGCCAGGTGTGCATTCTATTCCCGTCATTACTGTAATCTAATGATCTGCGATTAGCTGACTGGCGCCAAACATTCATTCGTTTCCCATCGACAAACACCTGCGATGCTTGAGAATTTCACACTAAACATGTTGGAAAGTTAAGAGTGTCGTACCAAAACATGTAAGGAAGTCAAGAATATTATGCATATCTTGTGGGAAAGCATAAAATGTCGTGTCACATATGCAGGCAACATAGGAATGTTGCGTCAAATATGCAACAAAGTTGGAATTGTCATGTCAAACATGCAAGAAAGTTGGAAATGTTATACTTATCTTGTGGGGAAAGCATAAAATGTTGTGTCACATATGCAAAAAAGTTGGGAATGTCACGGGAAACATGCAGGAAAGTTGGATTGTTACGCTAAAATATGCAGGGAAGTTGTGAATGTCACGGCAAACATGCAAAAAAGTTGGAAATGTTATGCCAAACATGCAAAAAAGTTGGGATTATCACGTCAAGCATATGCGAAAGTTGGTTTGCCTTTCAAAAAGAATGTGCAGCAAATGCGATATTTGCTTCATTTGCTTGTGCGGAAATCGGAGTTTTACAAAACAATTTGATTGAAACCAAAAACTCCCAAAAGTGAATACGAAATACTACCGAAAATTTATGAAAATGTATGTTAAGTCAATGGGAATCCCAAAACAAAAATCTTCGTTTTTTCATTCTGAAAAACTACAAGTTTTTGCAGCAAAATGATGCAAAACGGAAGTTTTTCATATCATCTTCCCGTAGTTTTCACAAATGTTTTGATTTGAATACGAGTTTGGTGAACTGAACGCGCATCATCTCATCGCTTTTGCTACCCATACTTCCGATTTTGGTATCTCACATTATTCTTCCATTACATTCGATGCAGTACCTTGCGCTTCCGATATGTGCTCAACGTTTCTTCATCTTTTCGGTGTGCTTTCATACAGCACATATATATTATCAGTAAAAGCTTCTGTTTCAGCGACGAATGCCCAAAGCCATAACGACTTCAACCTGGCCGCAGACAAGCTAAAGCCGGTACAGATTTGGGGCATTCGCCCTCTTTTTTTCTTGCTTTTTTTATGTAAATGTTTTTTTTTTTGGCTTTTATTATATGCTAAAAGTTACAAACTGCAAAATCATACTAAAGGAATTAATTTGCGGAACTGCGACACTTGCTCCAGCGACATCATGTCCATGCGCATCCCTTCGAATATGGGCCGCTAGCTGTCAAAAACGAAAAAATAGTGCGAAACTTTTTTATACAAGTACAGAACGGGCACACTAACTTACTCCTTGCGAGTTCCAAACGGTAAAGTACTATAATCGTCCATTAGCATCCGTTTATCGTATACTCGTCTGAGAGTTTTCGTCAGCTGAACGGTGCTAATTTCATGAGTGTTGACATTTCTCTTGATTGTTTCGGGATATACAACGCGCAGCGTTTGGTCATCATTTTCCAAGAGCGATTTCCAAAGGCTGTAGTCCATACTCTGACCTGTCTGAACCAGTCCTTCCCCAGAATTGGTCAGGATATTCTCCGTATATCCATTTTGAGTGAAGCCTTTAATTTTGCTTTCTACCCTTCCTGTATCTGTTTCGTAGTAATAAACTTTGGGCCCCAGAGAAATAAACTTGACAATATGACTCTCTCCCGATTCTAACTGGTTGCTCCATTCTCCAAGCATCGTACCTGTTGGTGGCTGCCACTCACCTGACCGCTGAACAAAAATAACGGAATCAGTGTCGAAATAAAGTACTCGTTCTCCTAACAGCTCCAGCATTTCCAAAAGTTTCAGCCGTGCATAACTTGTAGTAAAGGCAGCGATAGGGATATTAGCAGTGCACGATCCTTCTAAGTAGTCGTCGATTTTGGAAATAGTTGCCATGACGCATTCAGGATTGAAGATATGGACATTGTGAATCCATGTAGATTTTGATACAAGAAGGTCATAATAGTCTTTCGGCTTGAAAAAAATTTTTGTCTGATGAAGATTGTCATTTTGTCCAAATTTACCCCAGAATGAGTTCAGCATTAGCTTTGCAACAGCCTTTCGTCCGGGATTGTCTTCAATTTGTGAAAAGTCCAGTTCAATACCCTCCACGTCCTTCACTTTTCTCACAAATTCTATCCGCTCACACTCTGTGGCGCAGTTACTCGGCCACCCGCTTGCCTGAATTTTTTCTTTGAGGAATGTATTAACAAAGTCTTCGAACAATTTTTCTTTCCGCGCTTCCCAATGCCAAACTTCATGAACAGCAACAACTTTATATCCTTGTAAAATTGCATGTTGCAATTCGGGAGTAGTCCACACACCTTCCAGCAATCGTTCCTTGCCGCTATGGGTGCAAAAATCGTTTTGCCGATGCTCTGCACATTTGCGGCAGAGCGCGAAGATTAACTTGCCGTTTATAGTTGCAGGCAAAACAGGAAACAAGCAATGTCCCGGTGCAAGCACTGTACACTTTACAAATCCAAAATATTCGCTTACATCCTTAAAATCTGCTGTTATAAGTTTCGGATGCCCGATGGGATACACGCAGTTCTTGTTAACGTAAGGATACAGAGAGACGATATCGAAGTGATGGATCTTCTCATTCGGGCCGCATTCGTAAAGTAGCTTGTTTGCGTTAGTACGACCGCCTTTAAATGCTTCTTTTGGTTGGAGAGGACTGCGTAGGGACATGTCGCTCATATACTCCCGAATGTTTGGAACCTTCAACTGCTCGCCCCACTGGCATGACCACATTTCCACAAAGTTGAAGCCCCGAGCCTTTATGGAACAAACTTTGATCTGATATTCTTCGTAAACTTCTTGCATAGTCTTGTTTGATAAAGGTGAACGGTCAGTTGCGTTGGTACAGTCCGGGTGTCCATGAAAAACGCATCCATTGTATTCGTAAACCGTGTTAGTAAATCGATCGTAGCCGTCCACAAAATACTCATTGATGCGTTTTTCTTTTCCATTCCGTCCATGCTCGATTCGGCAATCCGCTTGAGTTTTGTTGACCCAGGTCAGCCACTGTGTTGCTTCCATGCTGGTGATTCTGTTAGTTTGATAACCGTGTGCTGAAATGACTCCGATTTCTTCCTTGCGGAGATTAAAAGTTCGAAAAAATTTCAAGCACGCTGAAGCAATGGTTACGGATTTGAAAGGATCAATGCACGCTAGAGCCATAAAATCATCTCGGAATTTAAGAGCACATTTCCGGAAAACTGACACGTCCATTGAACAGTAGCTGCTTAACTGTTGCCGAAAGTCGAAAACGCCGTTGCTTCTTGTTTTCTCGTCTTTATACCATTTAAGAAATTCAACTTTTTTGGTGGCACACATTGCTTCAATACCGTAAGAAGACGGGTTCGGGAAGGAATAATTTTATCCCAGTTTTCCGGCTGATTAATTTTGTGAGGGAAGTCACCTTTCTTCTCATCAGATTTAAGGCCGACAGCTTTAGGAAATTTAGACAAAGGCAACTGCACAAAGTTGAGAGTGTCCACTGCGTTGATAGACAAAGCCTTGTATCGAATATTCAGCAGCTGACTACCACGGCAGAGAATGTCTGGCTTCAAGTTATTGTCTATCATGTGGGCCAAAATGAAATGTCCATCGTATCCTCGCAGATTATGCGCAATTATCGTATAGCCTCGATGCTCTTCGCGAAAAAGCCATGTGCAGAAGTTGGAGATGACGTCATAATCTAGTAGAGGAGTACCGTCAGGAGGGAAACGAAATTCATCTCCGCACGAATACTGCGCGACGACGTAGTTTGGAATGTGAGTACCATCGACCGACGTGTAAGTTTCGAAATCAAAGAAAATGTACTTCGGATTAGCATCCAATTCTTCTGGTTCAAGAGGTTGGAAGTAACATTTATGCGAATTTTGAGGCACCCAGTCTTTGCAGGTTGAGCAGTACATTTCGTCACAGTTATGAACCTGATCCGGGCGATTGAGCATATTCACAAACTTGTTGCACTTGGAGCAGATGAAAAGATCCTCGCAAAGCGTCCTTCCATTTTTCGTAAAGTCTTGTGCACATCAAAGCACTCTTTGTTGGTGAAAGTTCGTCCACAATCGGGGCATAACTTTGGGTCACTGGCCTTGCAATCGCTTTTACTGCGATAACACATGTTGCATCTCTGTTCACAGCGATGATCTGTCTTTCGGCCGTATCCTTGATCGCAGTTTGTGCAATAATAACTCTGCATGTGGTATCCAGATGGTTTAGTTATCAGATCGAAATGATTTTTATCGTACATTAAGTAAATCTGCTTCATTCCCGGTTTCTTCTTCTCCGGCACTTGAGCGATAAGAGTGTTTCCTTCCTGCACAGAAATAACCTTGACTTGACACTTTAAAACGCGTTGAAAAGCCGGCAAATCTTCCAACCCAAACATTTTTCCAATAGTGAGACCCGCATCTTGGACCAACTGACACGCGAGTTTTTCCAACTTACGCCCTCTAGGATTAGTTAAAGCTTTCCATTTCATCTTGTCTTTGCCGCTGACATCATGAGTGTTTCTGAAATGACCGAGCGCCAATGCTGCAGGTAAGCAAAGGTTGTTTCCTGTTGTCACTGTAACAATAGACGAGCTGAATCGTTTTCGGTCAACCGTAGTATGGATATGTTTTCTTCTTCTTCCACCAGCCGGTATTACGGTCCGAACAATTGTAATTTGAAAACTTTCGTCGATGCAGAATGAGTTGCTTGAATTAATCATGACCATCATATCCATAAGGTCGTCAATCTTGAAATCTTGTAACCTTTTCATATGAAGATCAGCTTTGCGGTTGAGTGTATGACTGGAGAGAAGGATGACGATTCTGTCGTCTGGTCCGAATTCTTTCGTAATGACACTGAATATAGCTTCGAACACTTTGGGCATTGCTTCCATTGAGGTGACAGGATCGAATTTCATATTGAGGTTTTCGATTTTAACGCGATACGTGATTTCCGATGTTGAAAATTTCTTTGTTTGCTTTTCGTTGATCTTTTCCAGAGTAAAGTACTTTGTCCAGTCTGTGGATTCCAGTCCCTTGATCCACCGCTCTGTATGGCGTTAGCTTCCCGGTATTCACGAATGAGCTTTTGTTTCCCGTACAGATTGGCAATTGCATCGAGAGAAAACAGCCCTTCTGCCTTTTCTGGCCAGTTTTCATGCAACCATTGTTGCAGAAACTCGGCATAAAAGCGCAAAACTTCATCCAAGTTAAACATGGTTTCTGCTTACCTGCGATTAGTAATCCGCAAGCACAACAATAGCAAATGTCGGGTAACGGCCAGTAATCCAGTTAACACATAAATGCTTAGCTCGAAAACAAAAAAAGAAAACCTTTAGGAACAAAACAATCAATGAGACGAGAATGGAATACAAAGCGTGCTAAATACCTTTTACTATAAGCTATGCAGCTTCACATCTACTGCAACTTTTTACAGTTTCCTATGAAAAATTGTGTAGTCTAAGTTGCCAAAGGGCAGAACATGCAGTTTGATGGATGGTTTTAGAGTCTGCAGTGCAAGTGTACTGTTTAATATGGCAATTGTACGACGCCCGTTCAGATAGAATGCAGTTGTCGACAGAAATGTCGAGACTTAGAGGCACGAAGAATAGCGTATGGACGTGTGCGTGGTTAAATGTCTACAGAAACTGACAGATCACAGATGACAATTGCGATACGTGTGCTAAAATCGCAAAGTTCATGAAAATTGTGCACAATCAAACAAATAACGTGCAACAAAAGTGCACGCAGCTCGTCAGATGTTTGTGAAAGATACGCACTGTAAAAACGTTTTGGGCCTTACACACTTGCGGACAATGAGATGTTTATGGAAACTGGCATACATACAACAGTCAGATGTACCTTAGAAATGAGTATGTTGCAGAACTGTACGAATAATATGAGTAGGTAGAAACAAAATGTTCAGATGTTTGTAAGTAATCTGTACCCCTAGGATACGACATGAGAGTATACCAGCAGTTAGATATCTAAAGAAACTGTGTGTTGTGAGTTATTAAGGAATGAGCATGTTTTGACAGATCAGACGCCAAGGAAACATGTGTACGAGAATCATTAAAACACAATCTTCACCCAAACTTGCGCATAATGAGATGCCTATGTAAAAGACATATGTCAAATCACGAGCATTCATATTAAAACACAATCTTAACTCAGAGAAGAGCAAAAGTAGTAATAAAATATAAGTTAGATAGTTATTTTACGTAATAAATATAAAAATTAGATAAAATATGTAAAATAGATTTTATTCCATATCACCCGTTACTCTTCTAGCGACTTCTGGCCGGATGGCAGTCCGCACGACATCAAAAGGTCATACATACCAAGGGAGCCGCTGTTCTGGCGTCCAGATCTGTTTGATGCAACGGGTGCATTTCTACTAGCCGCAAATATTAACGCGTCGCCGGTCGCGTGTGGATGCGCATGGCCGGCGTGTGCACCAGTGCACCTGTGGATGATGCTGTTGCTTAGCTAACTCTCATGTGTCATGGGAAATGTATCGACAGTCTTGGCTGTGTATGTTGGAAAGTGTGAGGCAGTTTATCGGACCTGACTACTTGCTACTTGCTACCAATTTCGTAGGCGTGGTCTCCCGTAGCCGTTTTGGTAGCAAGTAGTTCCACAAAATGAGTTTATGCTGGCTGACTACTGCTACGTAGCTGGCTATGTAGCACCGACTATGTAGCGCAAATGTCTGCATAAACAGACGATGCTACGGGTAGTCGTGACTAGATTGCTAGCTCGTAAGGACAATGGTTAAGACATGTAGTAACCTCTTGAGGTTGCTAATGCATATACCAACTTCACAGATAATGCGGAGAAATTCGTTACAGTACACAATAACCATTAAAAAGTTTGAAACCAAGTTCGAATTAACAAACACGATCATGTAAGTAATAAAACTTTTTAAATTTTAACTTCAATTTTTTTAACTTTTAAATTAAATTTGAAAGTTAAACTGTATTTTTTTTAAAATTCAAGCTCAATTGGAACTTATTTTTTTTTTTAAATTTCAAAAAAATTTTCAAAGATTTCAGTTTAGATTTTAAAGATAAAATCTTGAAACAAATCAAATAAATAAAAAATGTTTCATGTGTACAATAAATTAAAAAGTTAAAAGCGGATTAAAATAATTTCCAGAAAACAGCAATATTACGAGTACGCCTAATATCGGCTTGCCATAATGTATTTAATGTCGGCTTGCCATATACCTAATGTCGGCTTGCCATAAGCCTAATATCGGCTTGCCATAGTCAAGTAACCCGCCACCATAAGAGGTTGTCCGCTGCCGCAGCGGTGGGCGGGCACTGCTGTTGCTACCTGCCGTTACTGTGGGCGGATGCCTTCTGCGGTCACACCGGGCGGGTGCCGTCTAGTCGTAGCAAGCCGCTGTGAACTGGCTACTTTCTTGCTATCAGCTAGAAGTGTAGCAAGCTGGCGACGAGTTTATGCGAACAGACTAGCATTTGTGCATCGGGGGAGGGGATAGCACGTAGCCACAAAGTCGTAGCAACCGCTATAAACTCCCTCTGTGATAACGTAGAGGAATGTCCTTGGAAATTTTGTGAACTGTATGCACTATGCACTGACATGCGGCAAGACGGTCACATTTTGTGACATTAAGCGTTTAAGGGGAGGTGCGGTGTTGGAGGATAAGAAATTATTCTGGCTTTTACCAACTTGGCGGAATACAGAAGTAGCTCACAGCGAATAAACGATTTGGCCCGGGTTTGCGCAGGTTTGCGCAGTATATTGTAAAGGTCATCTGGCGTAACCGTATTGATACGGGTAATAACGCTCAAATTGGACCGTTTCTGAAGAGTCATAATAATTATGTCGTATCGGTTGGTCAGTTAGAAGAAACCCTCGCTGCCCACGCGATAGGCTTAAACGCTTCGGTTTCATAGCATGCTTTATACAACCACCCTTATGTCTTTTCCGTATGTCATCGCTCATAAAGGGGAACAAACAATATTCAACAAAACCTTTTCCATCTCATAAAAGTTTTTATCCAATGCGAGCTACAGCTTCGGGGTCGGAGTACAGCTACACGCTACACGCTACACGCTGGTACACGTGCAGCTACACGCTGGTAATCCTTTGGCCCCAGGAAAACATTCGCCAAATCACGCGAAAACCCGGATCATATGATGTCATTACAGTTGCAATAAACGGAGGAAAAGAAAAAAAAGCCAGCAGAAACTAAACACTTGCTGTAGGGAAAACGCTGTACCACTACAATGCAGCATTAAAGATTCATCACAATATCATGACACGAAAACGGGATATCGCTGTGACGAAAAACTGCAGAAATTCCGTCGAATAAAAAGATAGGAACGCAGTCTAACAACAAGCTGATAAGTCAGACACTTGAAAGATGTTGCGGATTACACGTAGTAGGTGCGGACCGGGCGGACGACGGCGTAGCTGGCCGGGGCGGCGTATCCGGTGTAGGAGCTCAAGGGCATGTACTGGACGTTGGAGCTGTACAGCGGCGCTGACCAGACGTTGCGGTCGCTGTTGAGACTGCCGCCGCGCAGCGGGACCACCTGCAGCGCCGCCGACAGCGGTCCGGCGCCGCTGACGTAATCCGCGCCGGCGTCTGGGCTGGGACTGGCCACGGAGGTGATGACCGGGGGGTTGTTGTAGGTGCGGGAATGCGCCACCTCCACGGTGATGGACGCCGACTGCACGCCGCTACAGGACACGAATAACACCGCCAAAAATACGCCCACCGCCATTTTAACTGCCGGTTATATATACCGCACTGAAAATGTATAATACACAGTAATGAAATTCTATGCTGTATTGATCAACGTTTATAGCACTTTATATAGGAATTACTTTTCGGTATGTTTACTTTTGCATAAGTGATTAAGAAGAATGCTAATGCACAGGATACATATATGTATTTGTACATAAATGGTCACACTGCGCGGCCAGTTATAATGATACACACGCAGCATGTTGCCGGGCGAATTTGCTTATCCGTCGTAATTTTCGATTTAATTCCCTGGACAAAACCGGTCTTCCTGTGCGCGGCCCACTGCCGGACGGGATTTATCTGGCCAAACCGCTGACGAGCGGTGCTCTCAAGTGCTTCAAGACGTGCACATACAGATATTTGTACATGTACATCATGTACAGAACACCGACTGTAAAACTATTTGCACACGTTAAATGTTGCCGGTTTTGGCGCCGGAGGTATTATACGAGTACAGTACAAGCTTGTCCGGTAATTTCTGACGAATCAATACAGTCAAATAGACAAATTCACGATGTAGTGTAGTGGCAAAATTGGCACAGCGCAAACGCGCGCTAAATATAATGTGCTGTCTGTACCTTGACGTAGGAAATCACCGGACAGCCTTGTACACCATGATTATTTTCTTTTGCTTGATTATGATATTATAATAAATTTATCATTCATTTATTTTTACAATTGTTTATTACTATTAATTTTATTATTTACTGTGGTATTAAATCGTTCTCACGGTACGTACTGTGGCGGATGCAATCATAAATTTATGCAAAGCAATAATAATAAACTAATAATCAAAGTGAATGTATTATATTGGTGCGATGAAGCGAAGCCCTTTTTGCAACATGCGCCAATCCATGCAGTGAACAATACAACAAGTTGCAGTAATAAAAAGCACGGTGGAATAATAAACATAATATTCAAAAACATCCGGTAATGCATAATGAACTGTAGCCGTGTAACGATACATACAAAAAAGCAAAATATAACATTTAAAACATAACATGATGTCAAGGATTTTTGTTCTTGTTACTTATGTAATACGCGATGTAATTAACTATCTAATACAATTTTTTAACTACAAACATTGACAACAGAACATCTCTTTAGCAAATATTGCTAAAAAGATGTAGGATGCAAAAGATTATTTTTTGTATTTGTATTGCTAAAGAGATGTTTATATATTTTGTATTTAACGTGATAATGTCGGTACCGTTGAGAATGCTGTATTGTTTAATCGTAATTAGATCTTGATATTGTTATCGCGCTGTTGAAACAAAGTATATTAAACATAATAAGTTTCATATAAAAAACGCATGTAAAAACATGTCGGCAGATATTTGACAAACAGCAATATTACAGCGGCATTTGAGACTTGTTTTATGCATTTCTGGGTGATTATGCTGATGAAACTGTATTATATTGCAATGTATACGTAACTTTATTGTAATGACACTAATTGAACACGTCCCGCGAATTATTACAGGTACAGACTACTTCCTTATAGATCTTTCGTCTTCCGTCTTCTGTTGTAATTTGCCGGGGTGTGGGCATATAATGGCCAGCGATGGTTGGTTGTCTGTTCAGTCGTTGATGTACGTAATCCGCTCGTAGCCCCAGAAATCGACCGCGCGCCTCCACTAACGTAACCATGACCTTTATCGCTTCGGTCAGTCGTGGCGTGCTCGGTGCGCTCGTGGTCAGTGCGCACGCACTGATTACCGGCATCGATTGGGCCGATTTCTTTCTGAACGGCACCGTGGACAATGCCCAGTACTGTCGACAGTACAAGTACAATCCCGTGCTCTTCGTCGTGACCAAGACATTTTCGCAAAGGATGTCGACCATTGCCTTCCTCATTATGGCCGTCTCCGTGTATTTCTCGGGACAGCAGTGGTCAGCATAGGATTAAAAAATTAAACGATGAAATATGGGATTTAATATAGGACACCAGTGCGCCAAATATAAAAATGGAGTTAACTGTATTTTATAATTTTTATCATTAGGGTTTTGCTGAATGTCTTGCACAGTACAGACACAAGCAATCCCGGAGCACAGCTAAACTGCGTTCATTTCTGTTCCGATTCTTACGCAAATTGTACACTTGGTCTATTTATATTTTCAAATGATCGTGGGAAAAACCCTAGGTCACTGTACCGGACCATACAGCGGGATCTGCGTGGCGACGGCGCCGCTGACCGGGCACTAAATATAGCGGGCACTGTCGGTGACCTTTAACAAGCCAATTATTTGCTTATTGGTAATAACCGAATAATTGTCTTGTTAAAGGTCACCGACAATAAAATCATATTATTACTGGCAATTCCCATACATCGCGCCATACTATTTGTTAGAGATATAATTAATGTGGTTTTCACGTTGATTTGATGGCAATCTGTACGGCTGAAGGCCCATTATAGGTTGGTGCGCGTACGTACTTGCGTTTGATGGTCAGTGTGGCTGTCTGCTCTAGAGCGAAGAGATTGTGGAGACGACCCGTCGATTGTTGGCGGACTGCATCCGGCTGCGCCATAATGAAGTCCACAGGGCGTCCCTGCCGATGGAGGACGAACCGGCGGCCCACCATCGACCGGTACGTGTGAATCTGTACACAGTCACCAGTGAAGATGGAGGCATCAGCCTTTGACAGGCTGACGCCGCCGCTGCCGGCACCGCTGCAGTAAACACGCTAGGCGCGCTCATGGGATTAAGAATTTTCTTACAGGCATAACTTCTCCAACCGGATGTTGCGCGCACCAACGATCACGTTTTCATGCATACAAATCATCTAGGTGCACAATGCATGCGATATTGCTGTAATTATGTGTATGTAAGCTGTTATTATATTAAATTTCTATGGTACATGTATTGCGCCATAAATTAACTAATGTGAATTCACCATCATTGCATTTTATGGCGCACTCCATGTGTAATACATGCGCGGCCCGCGTGCATATATACTGTATATGTACAAAACACTATTAATTTTATATACGTATATTATATACGTATATAAAATATATAGATATATATATATATAGATATCTATATATAGATATCTATATATATATATATTCTATATATATATATATCTGTATATATATATATATATAGACATATATATATTAACTATATACATATATATCTATATATATATATATATATATATATATCTATATACATATATATATTATATATACATATATGTATATATATATATATATATCTATGTATATATATATATATATATATATATATATATATATATATATATATATATATATATAGATTATATATATATATATATATATATATATATATATATATATATATATATATATATATATATATATATATATATATATATATCCATCTGTATTCACCGGCACCCATGGATTGATAATTCAATTTTAAGCAGATGTCTACGTATATTAGTCAATTAGTAATTTATTATTCAATATATTAGTAATTTAATATTCAGTCTCTTTTCTTATTCAACAGGGCCCTTTCACATACTGTATATAAAGGCTTGCGCAGGTGTACATACTACAGAGTGCATTGTACAAACACTAATTCAAAATAATTCGAAATATGGAAAAATATAATTTAAATATTGGAAAAAACAACCAAAACCGTTAACTGAATTTAATTCGCTTTATGTGCGAGACTGGACAAACGCGTAGAAAAGCGGCGTAATTGTCCAGATTAAGCCCAAATCCCAGTATGCTGATAACTGCACACTGTGCACAGGCGTCTTAATTCTTCACAGTTTACCAATATTATTATCAACTACGTTGCGCACCGGAAGTCCTTGCCATTCGTTCGTTTGCCATGTTGAGCTCTGGCATCGTGGTGAAATTTCCATCGAATCAGAT
Source organism: Paramacrobiotus metropolitanus (assembly GCF_019649055.1). NCBI lineage: Eukaryota > Metazoa > Tardigrada > Eutardigrada > Parachela > Macrobiotidae > Paramacrobiotus > Paramacrobiotus metropolitanus. The sequence continues at coordinate 106,479 of NW_026570379.1, read as the reverse complement.
GGGAAAGAGGTTTTTTCAGGAATTCCACGCGGACTACAAAAAAAACATTCGTACGGATTTCGAGATACGCACGGTAAAGGTACGCAGGCAATGTTGAAATTGCGCCAGAAAGCCGAACCGTTCTGTAGCCGAACCGACCCGAAATCGGCCATCACAACACAGTGAACGAACCGTATTTCCAATTTTACTGTCAATATTTGCTCACTTTTGAACGTCTGTTCCACAACCTTGGCTTCTTGCAATAATTCCCCCATTCCAACGGATCCAAATCCTCAACGGAATATTTAATTATCACACTGTCTGGAAGGAGCTGCAGGCAGGAGTAGGACGACGAGAATGCCTAAGAAGAAGAAAAGCGCCGTGTTCGTGCGATCGGAGAGCTATCCAGCCGCACCCCCCGTCATTCCCTTGGGATCCAGACCCCCCTTCCTGCCCAGCAGCAGCCACCCCCCGATCCAAAATACGACCCATATCCCCCCGCTCCTTCCCCTCCCCTTCCCCCCACCGCCCCCCTTGCCGTTCGCGGGCCCCCAGCCTTTCCCCCCGCCAGGCACTGCTCCCTCGCCCCGCCGCCGCCTTCGCGCCCCAACCGTTTCCCCCGCTCCCGCGCCTCCCCTACCACCCCCCACCCGTGCGGCACCACGCCCCCTTCCCCCTGGCGCCCCCGGCACCCCCCTTTGGCGGCCATCCCGACGTCTACGCGCAGTATCTCTTCGCGTACCCCTACGGTTCCCTGTACGATGAGCGGCCGCAGCGTGTGCCTCGGCCCGCTCCGCCGCCGGTGGTCGCTGTTAACCAGAATCCGGGTCCGGTGCAAATGGATGAGGAGACGGTGCCGCGCGGCTGGTCCGTCGAGCGAGTCGTCTGCGGGCCCGCGAATCCCGTTAATGCAGCAGCGTCGCAGGCGCCCATTTCCAGCGCCGCCACCACCGTCAGAGGTACGCGACAGAACATCTGACGTAAGTAATTTTTATGCAAAACATAAATAAATATTTAAATTAATTCAATTAATAATATACGGTAATTTATTTTCAAGAAATAAATGATCTCTTATTTGTAATTTACTGATTTACTGCCGGTAGCAGTTTAATACAAAATCTGTTTTTAGTAATGGCATTTATTAATGGATTTTTTTAAGTAATAATTACTTAATTTAATATACGTATTGTAGTTTGTAAGAGATATTAATGGGATTTTTAAACAAAATCAGGTAATTTTTAAAAAATGCAATGCCGAGCCAAAAAATATAAATAATAATAATAAATCTGTAGTCGATAAAATTGAGTAGTAACTCAACGGGCCAGTAATTAATATTTTTAATTGGTGACATTTTTAATGATATTAATTGTACCCTGAGCATTTCCGTTATGCTTAATGTTTATTTGTATTTTTTTTCTGGCCGTAAATCTCGCAGAACTCTGATATTTATTTTAATAATAATACAATTTTAAACTGATTGTTTTTGTTGGGAATAATTGAAATTTCGTGGCTTATCTTGTAGTGACGAAGAGCAAAGTGAAGCGGGAGCGGCGCAAGGCGGAAGCGGTGTCGGCCGCGGCGGCGGGCGTGCAGCGCGAGGACTCCGGCGAACGCCGACTGCGCGAGTTCGGCGAGGAAATGCGACGCTTCGTGGAAGACACCACCGGCGTCAAGATTATTCGTAATGCAGCAGCGCCGCCGCCGGCCAAACCCGTCAAGAATCCGGCTCCCAAACTGCGCCGGGTAAATTCAGATATTTTACAATATTTATTATCAGACAGGTTAAATATTAAAATATTTATTAATCGGTCCACCTTTTAAAAAAATACTAAAATAAAAAGCATATAAAAAAGATACTCGTATATAAGAAGCGTATACAAAATACAAGTTAAATAAGAAGTACAGATTTTTTAATTAATTACTTTAAAAGCCCAACATTAAAATATTTTAAAATATTTATTAATAAGTAGATGTAATATTTAAAATATTGAATAATCGGTGCAACATTTTCCACGCTGATGGAGACGCACTGCGCTGACGACTGGCCTTGTGTTTCGCGCAGATCTTCCCCGCGTACAAAGGCGCCGGGAAGCGGCAGGACACGGAGAAGACGGTCAGCGGGACGCTGGTCATCAACAGCAAATCGCCCACGCAGGCCTACGTTCGCGTTCCCGGGCAGGTGTGATTGATGTTCAGATCTATTTTCTAATCACTTAATTAATAAAAATAAAATATGCACCCTGGAATTACTGTTAATTTTATTCTTATAAAAAGTCCCGTAAATTGCCATTAATCAGGTGATTGATTCGGGTATTTTTCTCAAATAGTGAAAGTTCAAATACGGCAGTAGTAACATCAATTCGGCGTCAAAAGCGGCAGTAAATAGGTAATTAATTTTCTAAAAATTCCTGTAATGTAATGAAATACAGTATAAAATTGCTAATAAGTTGGTAATTTTGGTTTTATTTTACGAAAAAATATTTCTAATAATATTGACCAGTTGCCGTTGTTAAAAATATATCAGCTATTAAATTGCTGGTAATTTGACGTGATTATTCTATAAATGCTGTAGAAAAAAATTCTAATAATATGTGGAAATTTTTCAGGACAAGGGCGACATCAATATCTGCTGCAAGGAGGACCGCAACCGCGCCCTCAACGGCGACGAAGTCCTGGTGGAGATCTTCCCGCGCAGAGACTGGAAGGTCAGCGCCACCGCTCCCTCGCTTGGCGCTTTTTTCCCCAATATTATTTTTTCCCCGATTATTATTTCATATTTTTCCCGAAATTATTATTTCATATTTTTCCCGAACATTTATTATTTTCCCGATTATTATTGTCTATTTTCCCCGAATAATATTTATTATTTTTCCCGATTAATAATTATTATTTTCCCCGATTATTTACTTTTTTTCCGACGATTATTGATTATTTTTCCCGAATATTAATTATTAATTCTTATTTTTCCCGATTATTATTTCGTATTTTTCCTGCATATTATTTGTAATTTTTCCCCAATTTTTGGCGCAGATTCGCGGGGAATATCTGAACGCGCTGCAGGAGAAGCTGGGCATCCACGACGTGGAGCTGGGGGAGGCCGTTAAGAAGGAGGACATCCTGCGGGCCGTCCGCGCCGTCCGCGCCCCCACTTCCGACTACTCGGAGCCCAGTTCGCAGGGCACGGAGCCCGAGGCGACGGCGGCGGCGGCGGCGGAGAAGACGGCCGGGAAGACGAAGAAGAAGGCGGCGTACACAGCGGGCGGGCAGTCGCAAGGGGGTAAATGGATGGACATCGCCGTCCAGCTCATCGGGCTGCAAAACATCCCGCCCGAGTGGCTGCAGCGCACCGGCAAGGTGCGTCCACCAGTTTTTATCCTCATCAGTTTTTCCCATTTTTATTTGGGTTGGTTTAATAGTTATTTAATTTTTTGTTAATTTTATGTAGTTGGTATTTGTTATTTTTTGTACAATAAAAAAATTTGTTTTTGTTTTTTATTATTTTTCTTTATACAATTTTCTAATAGTTTTCTTTGAAAAATTATTACGTTCTGGGAGCCATTTTACTTTTCTGTTTTCGTTTTATAATTTTATTTCTAACGTTCCCTTTTTTCTTTGACTTTTTTCATTCATGAAATTGTCCAGTAATTTTTTTTGCCATTGTCCATTAATTTTTTTGTCCAGTAATTGTCCAGTAATTTTTTTTATTTAAATTATTCCAGTTTTTGTAATTTTTTTGACAGATTAAAAACAACTCGGAGGATAAATTATTTTGTGGCTATATTTTTCCACGTTAAGACGATCAGGTTAAGCAAGAACTTTGCTTAAGTTTTTTCTGGTAAATTTTTCCTTTTTATAATCTCTGGTTATTTACTATAAATTGATACAATTTATTTTATAATTTAAATCGAATTTGTTTTAATTACTCGTGATAACAAATTGTTTTATGGCTATTCTTCTTTTTTTTAGGTGATTAATTTAATTCAGCCGAAGGGCACACGGCAGGCCGTCGGGCGCATCGTGCGCAGTAAAAAACAGCCGAAAACGCCGTCCGTCCCCTCACCGGAAGCGGGGGACGCCCCCGGCGCGGCGTACGTGCTGGAGCCGTTGGACGCGCGGATGCCGCTCATCGACATTGCCGCCCAGGATTTCCCCACAGGTTTCTGAACAGTACATCCATATCTGCAATAATTAGAAATTGATGGGTGAATATTTGCAGAATTATTACTGGAATGGCAGCGCGCACCGGCCGGACTGTTTTTGGGGGAAATCAGTCAGTGGAGCGAATTTCAAGCATCTCCCACCGGGTACAGAAAAACATTTCGACATGGCATTTTAAAATTAAATGAATGAATTAATTAACGAAAAATACTCTAAATAAAATCAATAAATTAAATTTAGCCGTTATAGTAAAATTATTTAAGCGACAATTAAATGAAAATAAATCAAATCAGACGGTTTAGATTGAATTTATGTAATTAAATAAGCAAAATAAATCCAAGAAAATAAACCGATAATAAAGGAAAATTAACGAAATAAATATTACAGAAAATCATTGTGATCAATTCGTTAAAATAAATCAAATAAATCACGTGAGAAAATGAATAAATTGGCTTAAATAAAATAAAATTGACGGTTGTGTGCAGGCGCGTCTTGAAGTCGATCGGGGAGGCGGCGAGCATTGCCAGCTGGACGACGCACATTCTGACGGAAAACAGCGTGGAGGATGTTGATTTCGAGCCGGAATTGTTGGCGGATTTCGTGGCCAACGCGCCCTGGACCTTCACACCGGTATCTCCTTTCATTTGCTTCATGGAAATTTTTACAGATTATTTTTTTGAAATTTATTTGCTGTTTTAAAGCCTATTTTAGCAGATGTAAAAAAAATACTACAATAATAATAAGTAATTACACCTAATTTATTGGAGAATTTGGATTTCTTTATTTATTCTGGGTTTTAATATATTTTTGTAAGGCTTTAATAATTTTGCTTATTAACTGTGATTTTTGAAAAGCTTGTTTCCCTTGTGCGATCATTTTCGTGTAATTAATTTTCTTTTTTAGGAACCTGTTTTTGATTCTTCACAATTTATTGTGATTTTGTAATTTGATTAACATGTTATTATTTTGTCAGAAACGTTTTGAAATGTTGTTTTGAATATATTTATTGTTTAAAATCTCATTTAATCAGATTCAGAAATTTTTAATTATATTAATAACTTACTTATTCGTTTTTTTTAAATTTATTCAATTTTTTCAACGTTTTCTCGGCCTCCAGGAGGAGCTGGCCGCCCGCACCGACCTCCGCGACCACTGCATCTTCACCATCGACCCGCCGGACGCCCGCGACCTGGACGACGCCGTGTCGTGCGCCGCCCTGGGCGGCGGCCTCTTCCGCGTCGGCGTCCACATCGCCGACGTCACCGCCGTCCTCCCCGAGAACTCGGCGCTGGATTTGTTCGCGCGCCGTCGCGCCACCTCCGTCTACCTGGTCCATCGCGTCGTGCACATGCTGCCCAGCCAATTAATCAATCAACTGTGCTCCCTGGATCCGGGCGCGGAGCGGCGGTGTTTTTCGGCGGTTTTTGTCTTAACCGAGGAGGGCGAGATGGTGGAGTACGAGCTGCTGCGCGGGATTATGCGCAGCCGGGCCAAACTCTCTTATTTGCAGGCGCAGGTAAATTCGCCGCGACTTTTAACAAATATTTTATTAATTTTCCTCCTTCTAATGGTTTTCTGTAATTTTGATTTTATTTTTTTTTGGGAATTTGTGGTTGAATTTTTTTAATTTGCTGCGGGGATTTTGCTTTGCATTTTTGATTTTTTAGAATTATGTTTTATTAAATTTGTAAATTTTTGTTTTTATATTAATATTTGGCCTAAACTTTTCGGTTATTTTTTTCTTGTACTTTTAATATGTGTTATTATCTTTAAAATTATCTTTAAATTTCAATTTTTTCAACATTTATTTTCCGTAGAAACATTTTACTCTGAATTTATGGGGTTTAAATTGTATTTTATCGGTTTGAAATTTTCTGAGTTAAGAAATAACTTTGATTTGTTTAATGATTTATTTTGATTTCAGTTGTACGAGTATTATAATTGTGATTGTGTGTAGAATGTGATTGACGAGCCGGTGGGCGCGGTGCAGCGCATGGCCGGCCTCATCCCGTCGCATTCCTGGGAAGAAGCGGACACCATCTGCCGCACCATCCTGGACGTGGCCCGCATCACGCAGGCCATGCGCCGGCGCCGTTTCGCTGCCGGTAAACTATTTTTACATTTTATTTTAATTTAATTTGTATTTTTTATTAATATGTACGTGTTAATTATTCGTCGCTTACTGTATTTTCTCTTGATTATCGTAATAAATCAGTTAAACTTTTTTAATAATTATTATTATTATTTAGTAATTATATTATTTATTTCATTTATTTATTCTAGTATTTATTTTTTTATTGTTAATATTTAATGATAATTATTCTGTGATTTGTAGAGTATGATTATTTTTGGTGAATTATTTTTTGTTTAATTATTAATAATATTTGAATTATTCTGGGTAGGCGCGCTGGCCATCGAGCAGCCGGAGTTCCGCTTCCGGTTGGACGCGGCGGGGATGCCGTGCGCGATGCAGCGGCAGGAGCACTGGACCAGCTGCCAGTAAGCGCCGACGGGAAAAATCCGTTAATCGCTTCATGACACGAGTTTTCGAATGTTTTTCGCTGGCTGGCAGGTTGATCGAGGAGCTGGCCTTGCTGACCAACATGGTGGTGGCCAAACGCATCCAGGACGTGAGTTACTCGCGAAGAACAATTAAATTTATTTTTTAACCAGTCAGTCGACCAACGAAAGGCTTCAGAATTTTGTAGAAATTTTTAACCAACGATAGACATTTTTCTTAATTTTTTGGAAATTAATTTATCAACAAAATTCACCAGATTTTTGCCACCGAAGGAAATTTACCAGTATAAAAAATTAATTTAGTCCCATAACAAATTAACTAATTTAAATAATTAATTAACTAATTATAAATTAATTTAATTAAATTATTAATTTAATATTATAAAATATTAATGAAATAATACTTTAATTTAATTAATTTTTTAGGAAATGTTATGATAAAAATGGAAAATATTTTCAGAAATTAATTTCGTGTAAGAAATCAAGATTTGTGTGTTTCGGTAGGATTTCCCGGAGACGGCGCTGCTGCGGCGGCATCCGGCGCCCTTCACGGCGCCCCTGGAGGAGCTGCAGCGGCACTGCCGGCTGCTGGAGCTGCCCATGGACGTCAGCAGCGCCGCGGCCATCCAGCGCTGCCTCTCGTCCATCACCGCCGCCCAACCGCAACTGCAGCCTGTTCTGTCCTCGCTCTGCGCCCGCGCCATGAAACTGGCCGAATACCTCTGCCCCGGGTACGGATTAAATCGCCATTTAATTTAATCAATTTTCCACCTGAATTTATTTGTAAAAAATGATTTAAACATTTTCCTGATATTATTGTATAAAAATGATTAAAAAATTCCGGATATTGTATAAAAAAATCATTAAAACAATCCTGATATTGTATAGAAAATTTTTAAAAAATTCCTGATATTGTACTCGTATAGAAAATGATTAAAAAATTCATGATATTGTATAAAACAAATATTAAAAAATTCCTGACATCGTGCAAAAAATTGTTAAAAAAATCCTGATATTGTATAAAAAAATGACTAAAAAATTCCGGATATTGTATAAAAAAATCATTAAAACAATCCTGATATTGTATAGAAAGTTTTTAAAAAATTCCTGATATTGTATAAAAAAAGATTAAAAAATTCCTGATATTGTATAAAAAAAGATTAAAAAATTCCTGATACTGTAGGAAAGAATTATTAAGCAATTCCTTAAATTGTATAAATAATAGTAAATCATTAAAAAAATTCCTAAAATGTTTAAAAAATGATTAAAAAATTCCTAAAATTGTTAAAAAATTCCTAAAATTGTAAAAAAATGATTAAAAAAATAAGAAATGAAAAACTTACAAATTGCAGCCCCGGAGGCGGTCGCCCGGACGACGAGGGCCATTGCGAGCCGGCGGACACGTGGCACTACGCGCTGGGCGTGGCGCACTACACCCACATGACCTCGCCGATCCGCCGCTACGCCGACATCCTCGTGCACCGCTTTTTATCCGCCTCCCTCGGCACCTCGCCCCCGCCGGCCCTCTCCCTCGAAGAACTCAAGGACATCGCGCGCAACTGCAACGAAAAGAAGCTGAACGCGCGGAAATGCCAGGAAGGCAGTTGGGATTTATTTTTCGGATTATTCCTCAAGGAGCACGGCCCCCTGCGGGAGGAGGGCGTGGTCGTGGGGGTCCACGCCGCCGGGCTGGCGGTGGACGTCCTCGTGGGGCGGTTGGCCCTGACGCAGCGCATTTTTGTCAAAAAAGAGGCCAGTGTCAAGGCGGTGAAGCATCGCGTGGATGGGATGAAGCGGAATTTGTTGGACGTGGTGTGGCAGGGGCGCGAGGGCGGCCCCGAGGGGCTGGGGGTGTGGAGTCGTGTGGGGGTGCGGCTGTTCGTCAAAGTGGACGAGAAGGATCCCGATCCGCGCAATATCCTGGTCAGTCGGAATTTTTACCGAATTATTCATTTTGTTTGTCGAATTATTCATTGAAAATAATCGGTATAATGTATGGATTTTCTTAATTATTATTGGACAATTTATATTTAATTTAATCGATTTTCTACGATACTTTTGCGCAATTTTTTAATCTATTTATTTTCCATTTTTCTGTCGATTATGTAATAATTTGGTAATTATTTATTGATAAATTGCCGAAATTGGGGAGTTATTAGATTTGTTTTCCGTATTTATTTTTCTGTTATTTTTGTCCTGTAGTTCGCGCTGGAACCGCCGACATTCTCCAGTCAATCTGCTCCGTCCCATTCTTGAGCCCGACATTTTAAAGAATTTGTTGGTTTTTTCCATTTATTTATTTTTCTGCCCGCTCATTTTGTGAACCCGTATTTCCAATGATAAGTCTCTGGTTGTTTTTCTCTGTACATTTTAGCCTTTCAATGCATTAGACAACGCGCTGTGTTCGTTCATGTCTTTCCGGCAGAATTGTTTCCGTGCTTGATTTTTTTGTAACCCGAACGAAGATGATTATTGGAATTATTCGCAGTTTACACCTTTCTCTTGCCCGGATTTTTGGCGGACCATTTTCCTACGAAATTATCCACTCTGCTGTTTTTTTTTTTAAGACGGATGTATGATTTTTGTATCGTACGGAATTAAACATTGAGTCGCGAATTAATTAATTTATCTCGATTAATTCCGAATTAATTCTACAAAATAAAAATAAATAAACGCAAGCAAATTAAAATAATGTTATCCTGTTATGTTGCATAGCATTCTTTAATTCTGGACTTTATTCCCTTTTTGGATTCAAAAAACGGATGGTGATAAAATGCGTCTAGAAATAGATTAATTTATTAATAAACATTATTCTTCAAATTAATTCTGTGCTTTTCTGGTCATTACCAATATTCCCGAAATTTATTTTGGGATAATAAATTTATTTTTATATAAAATTAATATTTCGAAAATTTATTTTTGCAAGAAAAAACCTGTAGAAAATTGTGTAAAAATTAGAAAAGTTTTCTCTTATATTTTTTTTGCAAAAAAGCGCGATAAATTGTGATAGGAAAACAAGGGTGAGGCGGACACGTGTATTGGGTGAAAACCGATTTGTTTCGATAAAATAATAATTATATTACAGGAATAGCAGACTCACTGACTACGAACGAGACCAAGTGTAAACGCTGCGCACATGCCACACAGTTCAAAAGCAAAACGTTCAAAAATGAGAATCCGAGGAACAGCAGCGAGACACAGACGGAAAAATGCCCGGTAAAACAAGGAGTAATCGCCGCGGACGGCGGCCGCGGGAGGTAGCGCCGGTGACTGACTAAAACCCGGTTTAAAGACGTAAGAAAACAAAAAAAAAACAGAATACAACAGCGCGACTGATTAGACACCAAATATTAAGATTGCACAACGTGGATAAACATTTTCCACGGATTTGACGATCATTTCCGGAATACTCCGTGTTTTCTCCGTGCGCACAGGATTTTTACTTCCCTGAATTAAGCGCGCTCTCCGCGGATGCGACGGGCCAACTGCAAACAACATTCCCAAAATTATTAAATTTAAATCACAAATTTATTCCAATTTTATTAGATTTAAATGTAACTGTTTACCGATTAATTTAATTTTATTTACGAATTTAATATTACGTTCAAATTAAAAATTCCAATTTTACCAGATTTTAAATGCAACTGTTTACCAATTATTTTAATTTTATTTACGAATTTAATATACATTTAATTATTAGAATGTAAAATTTCAAACCGACGTTTTAATGTTTCCAATTTTTTTAACAATTATTTTCGGACACAACCGCTCATTATGAAGCTGTGGAAACACAAGAAAGGTTAAATCCAATGTTTCCCAGATTAAATGCGATTAAAACAAATTATTGTCATTATATTTACGAATTTACCGAGTATTAATTTTAATTAATTAGTTTTGTTTTATTTTCAATATTTTCCAGACAGCGAGTTTATTTATCACACCCTGGAAGCTGAGCAAATCCGGATAAAAAAAATAACGCGAGCGTTCCGGAAAATAAAACAAAAATTAATTCACCAGTAATATCCGCTTGCTAAAAAAATTGCTCCAGCTATCAAGATAAATTCGTAAATTAATTTTAAAAGTAATAAAATTAATCTAAAATTAATTAAAAATTAATCAAGAATTAGTTTAAAATTAATTTAAAATTAATTTAATTTAAAAATACAGCCATTTAATTTAAAATTAATTAATGGGCGTGATATGGGATCGGCACTGACCTGAATGTCTTTGGGCATGATGGTGACGCGTTTGGCGTGGATGGCGCACAGATTGGTGTCCTCAAATAACCCCACCAAATACGCCTCGCTGGCCTCCTGCAAACCACAACAAAACCCCCATTCAATCGGGCATTCATCACAAAAACAGAGTCGACATCCTTTCCAGCCGTTTATTTACGCCACAATGTCATCACCAAATTCTTCCTGATTTTTCTCATCGAATTTCCCGTTTCCACCCTTTTATTTTTTATTAATTTTTTTGTTTTTTTAATTTTTTTTTCTCGTAGCTAGTTCAATAAAAAAATTACACAGCTATTGGCAATAAGAAGTATTGCTTGCATCACAGCTTAATTAAATTTATTTCAATTATTAATGGCGATTAATGATAAATCATCAGCCAGTTAATCGAAAGTTAAAATTAACTCCATAATTAAAATTAATTTCCGTAACGCGTATACCTCTTAATAATTTAGAAAATTAATACCGGTGTGAAAATTGAAAAGGAAGGGGAAGAGCGGGGTTATATTGCAGAATACAGACTGGTATACGTCACACGCAATTATCACAAAAGCAGCCGTCTGACGCTGCGGATTTCTTTGTGATCTTTCCCCGAATGTATCGATCCATTCTAAAAGCCTGCAGGCCATTACAGCCACTAATCCCTAACACCCACTCTCCCACGGATAAAAGAGGTCACTCTCTTCTCCAAAAAATGCTGGAACCGATTTAACCATCTGCACATCCCGTAAAAGGAACGTTCAGTTCTTAACATAATTCAAAAACAAGATAACAAAAAATACAAAATCAAAATATTAAGCAATTAAACTCGAACGAGCGGCTCCGTTCCCAGTAATACGGCCATTATACAGTACGCAACTGAACAGGAACGCCATACAGTGCGCACCATTTTGGAGCAATATTTTCAATATTCTCATGTTTAATTGTTTATCAATTGTTTAAGAGATATTGCATCGCTTTCAGGTATTAACTATTAATCTTTTTAGCGTCCGAAATCTCATAAAATAACTTGAACAGATTTATAATGCACCATAAAAGGAAAATTTCATGTTAAACAATTTAAGATGATTATTTTAAAAAAAGCAGAATATTTTGACTTTTGGGCACAAGTAAAACAAAGCGAACTCTCCAAATCCCTGTAACGCGACCATCACAAGTAGCATTCTGAACAGGAGCATCACACAACGCGCACAATTTAACGAATGTTAATTACAAAAATCTTTGTTTTATTTGTCTACACTTTACTTTACGCTGTTCGCCATTTTTAAATCACAGAAACGGAAGGTAATAAATGGATAAAAAAGGAAAACTGTCTAGAGCCGTGAACGGACCTGCAGGGCGCCGATGGCGGCGCTCTGGAAGCGCAGATCCGTCTTGAAGTCCTGGGCGATCTCGCGGACCAGACGCTGAAAGGGCAGTTTGCGGATCAACAGCTCCGTGGATTTCTGGTAGCGCCGGATCTCACGCAGCGCCACCGTCCCGGGACGGTAGCGATGGGGCTTCTTGACGCCCCCGGTGGAGGGGGCCGACTTGCGGGCGGCCTTCGTGGCCAACTGTTTGCGGGGCGCCTTGCCACCAGTGGATTTACGGGCAGTCTGCTTTGTGCGGGCCATTTCACACCAAAATACTCAAAAACTAACAAAACTTCACACAGGAATGTGCAAATGAAAATACAACACAGTGACCTAGGTTGGAATATTACGTGAGTGGTGAGACGGGTGCAAAATGCTACGGAAAACGTGTGATTTAGTCAATACACAGTGATCTGACTGCAGCGAATGAGGCGCACGATGCAAGACGGTTGCAGCCAAGGCAAGAATCGTCGATTTGCACGCGGCACGCTCCTGCAACTTTCGAATTTTTGCCTGCACGCACTGCCACAGTACAGAGCGTTGGCTGTAGCCGATATGCGCAGAGCGTGTTTAAGCGTGTTTCTGTGCTCTTGATTCGCGTATGCGGTATTTCTACGGAAACGTCGGCTTTGCTCGTCACACACAGTCACACAGAGACAGCCGTTGTATCCGCGAGTGGTGCCCTCTCGTATTTTCCGCTGGTAACCGGTCGTCAGCGCCGTCTGACGCACACGCGGCGTTGGAATTTTTATTGATTAGATTTTCCTGTTCTTTCGGCGGCCTTGTTTGTAACTGCGGTTCGCGGAAAAAAGCAGTGGAAGAAGCGCCGATGAGTCACCGAGCCAGGTTTATAAACAAAACGAAGAATTTTGCTTCACGTTTAAACGCGAACAGACAGGAAAACCAGGTGGCCCGCTTCGTGACTCATCAACCGCAGCCGCGCGATGAATGGATGACATCAGCAGCGGGAGGCGGGGCTGTAGTAACGCGTGCGTGGACGGAACGCACTGATCGTGTATCGCGACACCGACTCACAGGGCCGTACTCCGATTTGTACTCCGACGCGGAGTCACTGCAGCCTGTTTTCCGTGCAGTGTAGCAGAAAATTAATTGGCCCGTATCGTGTTGGTTTTTGGTGGCAGCGATCGGGCAAATATTACACAACGCGGTCATTATAGGGACAATAAAGATGACGCTTGATTTGTTTTGGTTAACTTTTGATAGAACTATGTTGTAAGAAGGTTAGACGGAATGAAGAGTATGGGTAGAGAGCACACGGACGGAATAAAGTCTAAATAAGCTGTGGCGACCCACGCGGGTCTTCGCGCTCACATCGCGCAGCCTTTTTCGCGCACTTTCTCAAGTGCCGTTGCACAAATCCTACTGTGAACGTGATTATTGTACTAGGAAGTAATCGGGGCAGCAAAAATGACGGGTGTTGTTGATAATCCACAAGAAAACGAAGCAGTGTATCAAAGGGTAAGATTATCGAAGATTGTCGCAATAACTTTCCTAGTTCCTCGTCGAAATTACCTTTCTCGTTATTTTCTTCGTAGAATCGTTACCGAAATAATTTTCAAATTTATGTAATAATTTTACCAACTTTGCGCAATTTTTTTATAATTTTTTTGATTTTTTTCCAATGGTGAAAACTAAAAGTAAAAAGATTGTTTTTCCAGTTAGGTTTTTATTACTGTGATTAAAAATTATTTTACTTATTCGATTTTAATTTGTTATTCGTTCCATCTTTCGTCACAAGCGTTGTGAATCATGTGATTTATTGAAGGTGGTCGGGTTGATGCACGCGGCGCAGGAAACGGGAAATGATCTGGACGCGCGACTCACGCACTTACTCAGCGTAAGTCAACGCATTTAAATTATTTAATTTTTCTGCATTAAATTTTGATATTTATTGTCTTCATGAAATCTATTTAATTTGAAAATTTGCGTAAGATTTTTTATTTAATTTATGTGATGTTTTGATAATATTTTTCTTATTTTTGTTCTTTATTTTTTAAACAGTGAAACGTTAGAAATTTTTTTTCTACAATTTTGTAGCTTGTATTAACTGCAGAAATTAATCTTCAATTGTTACAGATGGTGAATTTCACATATTAATTTTTTATGTGTGCTGATTTAACAAGAGCTGAATTTGTTAATATAATAATTTTATTTTTTTATTGTTATTGTAAGCTATAACGAAGTGTGTAGAAAAATTCCGGATTATGTTCATTTTGGTATTTTTTGTTTCTTTCTCTCTTTTATTTGCGGTAAATTTCATCGGTTCCGTCTTGAGTAGATTACATTACTTGAATTTCATGATTTGTTTGACGCGGCTGTGTGCTTGTTGCGCTTTTTATTTATTTTTTAATTTAATTTGTACTGTGACAGGTTTTATGTATTTATTTTTATTTTAAAATTACCATATTGTATTTTATTTGCTGTGTATGACGCCTGATTCTGAAATGCGGAGGTGCTAATGGTTGCGTAGGCGAAAGAGGTGATTCTGAGCAAGAGCCCGGAGCTGATCGACAACTTCTGGGCGGAGATGGTGGCGACACGGCACACGCGCAAACTGAAGGCGGTGGCCTTTTGTCTGGACTGGATCCGCGACGCCTGGTGAGGACTACTCGGCATTTTTCCCCGAAAAATGCTGCAGAAATCCCTAGAAATTCTGCCCGATTAATAATAAAATTATCTGGATTTTTTCTGGTTAGTAAAAAGGAGCCGCTGCTGATAAAGGAGCGCAACATCTTCTCCAAGGAATTGTTGCTGCGTTTAATGGAGGATCCCGCCGTCGTCGTGCAGAAACGCAGTCTCATCTGCGCCACACAGATCTACCGCAACGCCATGCGGGTGAGCACCAATACTGCGCTAGTAATTCAGTTTAATCGCTGTTTTATTTAATATTTTTTCTCCTCAATTTTGACTGCTGTGTTATTTTATTTGGCTTATTTTATATCGGTTAATTTTATTTAATGTCGTTTTATTTGATTTATTTGGCTCTAATTGTACGACGTATCTAAATCAACTGTATCTTTTTTTAATATAGGAAATATTTTTTTCACCGTTTTTGGTATCAGTAGATTTAATTGTATTTGATTTCGTTTCAGTTTATTTAATTTTTAAAAATTAGGAAATTATTTTTTCCAGCAATTTTTGGTATCAGTAGATTTAATTATGTTTGATTTCGTTTGAATTTATTTAATTTTTTAAAACTTATTTTCCTGTTGCGTAATTGTATTTATTTTCATAGCGTTGTATTTGATCGAATTTAATTTAGTTTTACTGTGAATAAACAGAGCCGTTAAAGTTGTTGTGTGTTTTTCTTTTTACAGTGGATCTGTTCGGGTGACGTGACGGAGGGTAATGCGGAGCCGGTGTGGCAGGAGCTGCGCGGCGTGAAGGAGCACCTCGTGCAGGCCATCAGCGGCGCCGAGCACGCCGAGAACCACGTCGGCTACCGCCTGCTCTCCTACAAATTCCTCCAGACCCTCATCGAGTGCCAGAGTCCCCGCGACGCCGCCGTCCCGCCCGTTAGTCCTTCCAGCATTTCACATTAATTTTCAGTTAATTAATTTTTATTACGTTGTTATTTAATTTGATCGTTAATTAATTATGCCTATTAAATTTGCCGTTAAATAAGTTAAAATCTATAATTATTTGTTAATTTATTGCTTAATAATTTCCCGAATTGCCCGCCCGTTAGTCCTTCCAGCATTTCACCTTAATTTTCAGTTAATTAATTTTTATTACGTTGTTATTTAATTTGATCGTTAATTAATTATGCCTATTAAATTTGCCGTTAAACAAATTAAAATCTATAATTATTTGTTAATTTATTGCTAAATAATTTCCCGAATTTGCTCGCCAGTGGGTGTTTAATATTTTTTTATTTCAGTAATCAGTTAATTGAAAAACTGATAAATTTGTATCATGTTGTTAATTAATTTTCAGGTTATTTGATTTTATGGTTATTAAATTTGCCGTTAAATAATGTTAAATTAAATCGATAACTGAAAAATAAATGCGTGTGTTATTTTTTGGTGGTAATTTGTAGGATCCCGAGGACAACGTGAGCTCGCTGGACATTCCCGACAAGTGGTCCGGCAGTAAGCTAAGCCGGCGCAGCGTGGAGGCCGAGGCCAGCGCGATGCTGGACGTCCTCGAGGGCTTCGTCACGCGCCAAACCCTCACGACCGAATAGTACGGAAATTCACTTGAATTGTACAAAAATAAATTACTCAAATGATAAAATAAAATCAATAAATAAGTAAAATAAATAAAAATAATTTTCGAAAAGAAATATAACATATGCAACATAATTCTGTAAGGAACAGCGTTGATGTTCAATTTGAACAATTAAATAAATAAAATGAAGGAAATAATTTTCGAAATAATCAGAATAAATGGTACATAATTGTAGAATGAACAGATTAAATTAAAAATAATTTGTAAGAAATCAAATAATTAATCAACGGCTGTTGTTGATTGCAGCGTGGACTGTATTAGCGTGTGCGGCTGCCTGCTGGGGCTGGCGCGCCGCCGGCCGCAGTACCTGCCGCGCGTCATGACGGCCGTGGAGTTCCTGCTGACCAACATCCCCGCCGGCTACACCAAGCTGCACGTCGAGGGCCTGCGCAAGTACCTCAAGACCGGATTGATCTGCGTGCTGCGCCGCTGTCCCGACCCGGAGATGCTGGACCGCACCGTGCAGCTCCTCACGCGCCACTTCGGCACCAGCCACAACGAGGTACACGCCTGGGAATTAAATGCACTAATTAATTTAAACAGATATATTTTCATTTTTTTTTTGTATATATATTTTGTGAATTAAATCATGGATTTCTTGTTGGATTTACAGGCACGTATTTTATATTTTTTTAATGCATTTTGTAAAATATGATGTCTCTTAAATGGGATTATTAATAAATTTGGCAAATGAAGAATTTATTTTTTATTCCATAGCAGTGTACGATTCCAATGTGTGGTAATTTTACTCTCCGGTTAACAATACCCGCACAAAAAATAACTTAATTAAACGGTAGTAATTTATCTGAATTTTGTCAGTTTCATCGTGTCTGTAGATTTATCGCAACCGCGCGAATATCACGGAGATGCTGCGGAAGAAGAAGCGCGAACCGGAGCCGGAAGTCGTGGTGAAGCGTCCGAAACTGGTGAGCTGGCTGTTTGTTGCCTGGATGCGTCCGCAAGTGAAACAAATGAATAAATAAAATAAATATCCCAGATCTGGAAAATACGACCATAAAAAAATACCTATTAATAGAATAAGTGTATCAAACGGGTTCTTAAATAAAAACAGCTCAAGAAAAAAAGAGGAAAAGTACGGTAAATAAGATTATAAGAATAAATATGGAAAAAGTGAGTAAATAAGAAAATAAATCGAAATAATTGTCAGACATGCGCCCATACATAAAGAAAAGTGATTTTAAAAAAATCCAACGAATTCGTTCATAAATAAACAGAAGTAAATATCTGAAAAAAATATATGCCGATAAAATAAATAATAAATGCGTTTGTTGCCCGGTTGCAGGAGGATCACTATCAGGACGACGAAGACGAAGGGGAGCCGGAAGTGGCCCCGCGGCAGGCGCCGGAACCCCTGGTCGACTACCAGTCACTGGCCACCGAAATCAACACCAACACCATCGTCCCGCGACTGACGCCCGATGTCGTCGTCCGCCTTATCATCGCCAACATGGTAAGCGTGTCCAGAGGGGCGAACGAGGATCCCTGATTATTTATATTATATAAACAATTTTCGTAATTAGATTTCTTTTGCCTAGCTATTGTGGGTTTTATTGATGTACATATATTTTTCTAAGGTTGTAATAAGATTATAATAATACTATTTAATTTTATTTATTGTTAATAAATTATCAGACTGTTTGTATTAGGCTGGAAAGAAGGATTATATTTTTGTTTAATCAGAAAAGTTTAGTAAATTGTTTTGGGTCCCAGTGCACCGTGAAAAAAAAATTCAGTTTGGTTGTGTTTGTTGCAGCGCCGCCTGCCGACGAGCATCCCCACGCAGTTCCACGCCACGTACACGCCCATCGGCAGCGGCCCGGCCTCGGGCATCCTGGAGCACCTGGCCCGGCTGATGGCGCTGCAGATGGTGGCCGCCGACGTCGGGCCCGGCTCCGAAGAGGTCGCCAAACGCAAAAAGGTCATTGGTTGTTTTTTAATGTCAGTAACTTCATTAACCGATGCATATTCGAATTAACCTCGAATGTGATTGCATTTATTTTAGAATTTAAACGCATTTAATTTAGAATTAAATCGCGTTTGATTTAGAATTTAATTGCAGCTAATGTGGAATTTATTGGTGTAAATTTCGGATTTAACTGTAATTTATTTAGAATTAAAGGGGGTTTTAATTACGAATTTAATTGTAATTAATTTAGAATTTGATTGCCATTAATGTGGAAATTATTTTTGTGTTAATTTCGAATTGAACTGTCATTAATTTCGAATTTATTTGCAGTTAATATAGAATTAACCGGGGTTAATTTTGAATTAATTTAGAATTTAATTGCAGTTAATGTGGAATTTATTTGTGGTGATTTCGAATTGAATTATACTTAATTTTGAATGTATTCTGAATTAATTGGCAAAATTATTTGGGATAAAAACCCTGGTGTGTGATTACAGGAGGAGAGTCTGCGTAAGAACGAGGAAGAGGACGCCAAGTCGGCGGCCACCGCCCAGCCCATCTCCAGCGTCCTGCGGGCGCCCCCCTCCGAGGAGGCGGCCGCGCTGGACCTGGAGAACGGCGACGCGGACAGCGGCGACGAGGCGGCCGAGGGCGACACCGCCGGCAGCGTCCCGGAGGCGGTGGCCAGCGGCCCGGTGCCCGAGGAGTTCAAGGCCACCGAGAAGGCCTTCAAGCTGGAGGAGATGACGGAGGCCATCCCGCCGGACGACCGCAGCAACGCCATTCTCTCCATCGTCAACGAACTGATCGGATCGGAGCCGAATGTCCTCAACGCTTCCGCCGAGTCGCTCTTCCACAAGTGTTTAGTGCATTTTGCCGTACGGGTCGGCTTGGAGGCCTTACGCGAGCGTAAGGAATTAAACTGAATTTTACTGCAGTTAAATTCAGCAGTAAATCGAATGTTGAGTTTTAAATGAATTAGATTAAGCAGCATTGATTTTAGCAATAATTACAGACCAATTTTTATTTTTACTTTAATGCAGTAGATTTTACTAGGCTAAATTAAGTAGAGGAGGATTTTAACAATGATTAATTAGCAATAAATGGGATTAAATTTGTAAAACTAATTGATAGCAAATTGGAGTACCGTTTTGCATAAATTAAATTAAGCCGATTTATTTATTAGCACAATTAATTGTAATAAAATGGATTTAACGGAAAGCAGAAGTGCATTTTCAGTAGATTGTAATTTAATAGATTTTACTAGGCCAAAGACAAATTAAGTCTACTTAAGTTTTAATTAACAAGAAATCAGGAATAAATGGAATTAAACTTTGAATAAATTGAAATCGCTGGGAACTGAACTGGAGTACAAATTGTAAAAAAATAGAAATTAATTTGATTTGTGGAAATGAAAGCGGAATTATAATTGAGCGGTTGCAGGCATCGCCAAGTTTATCATGGAGGATCTGGGCAGCCGGGCGGAGTTGGCCTTTCGCTGGATCTTCGAGGAGTACGCGTATGCCCGGCACATTCAGCGGACGGGGCAGCCGCCGCCGGGGGCGGGGGAGAATGAGGAGGACCTGAGTGAGGAGCAGTTGGCCAGCTACGACGACTGTCTGACGCGCTTCATCAAGGGCTTCATCGATCATCCCGAGTACCGCGAAGGGTGCGTCAATGTGCTCGTGATCCAGTATAAAATAATGAATTTTTGAAAAAGAAAGTATTGCGGTAAAAAAAGAATAAATTAATTAAAATTGAATAGAAATAATAAATTAAAAATGAACAATTTGCACAACAATAAATTACAAACTAATAATAACTTATTTAAAAAATATTGAAATTTTCCGCATGTGTCAGCGCTGCATGCGCACACTATAGAATGGTAGCGCGAACGTAGTGCAGTGGCTGCCAAAGTTGTATTTCGGTACGGACGTTGTGGGTCTAAGCCAAAAGAAAAATTAAACTGAAGTAGAAATAAAAAATCCAATCCTACTATTTAGAGTGTTTTTACATGAATGAGTTTTTACATAATGTGGGTTTGACTCAATTAACGAACTAAGTGGAATTCGGACTTAATCTGTAATAATTTCCGTTGTATTTATTATTACCATTGTATTTTTTATTCACATTGGATTTATTAATTATTATTACAAAACTTACGTCAACCAGCTCAGTTTGTTGATTAAGATTGTAATATTCGGACAATATTATCAATCATTCTTTAAATATAAGTAGCAAGGAGAATTCTGATAAAAAATACAGAGTACATTAGAAAAAAATCCCAGTGTAAATTTAGGCGTAGCTAGGTGAATAATTTGGGTAAAATGGAAATAAATTAAAATAAGAATTCGTATTGCATTTGTAATATTTTTGGAATATTTTCTTGTGTATAGGCTGGTGTCGCAGTTGTACATGGAGGTGCCGTGGGTGACGGAGGGCGCGGTGGAGCTGCTGAGCTACTACTGCACACTGCGCAGCGTGCACGGCGCCATGCGCCTCATCCACAAACTGGTCAGCACGCGGCCGCGCCCCGCGCGCTACATTCTGCCGGCGCTGGACCTGACGCTGCACCAGCGCAAGGACATCCAGGCGCAGGCCGTCCAGACCTGCGTCAAATTGTACTCCAGCATGCCCTCCCTGCGCCCCCAAGTCCAGGTATGTTCACGCCTTTTTTATCTGCTCAATAATGATTATGTTTTCGGCTAATTATGGGCCAGTTTTATTTACAATTTAATTCAATCTTTTTTAATATTTAAAAAAATATTTAACTGATTATAGGACATTATTATTCATTTATTAAAAAAATACTTTTTAATAATCAGTTTATTTGAATTAGCATTTAGGTGAATTAACAGTTTTATTGAATTGGAATTAAATTTGAATTAACAAATTTAAGTGAATTTTTCTGATGCAGATATTTTCTTATTACCATTTTCTTATAAATTTGTCGGCTAATTGGCCATTTTTTGTTTACAGTTTAATTTAGAATTTTTAAGGCTTGATAAATAAATATTTAAAAAATATTTGGCTGATTATAGGGCGTTGTCATTCGTTTAAAACAGTACCTTTTTAATAGTCAGTACATTTGTAACAATTTGTAATAACTGTTATTTGAAATTTTTCTGTTGGAAACATTTTCCTGTAATTTGTTTGAATAATAAGGTAAATATGTCAGGAAATTAATGAATTTGCGTATTTTATTTTGATAATTATTTTTTTAATATTTGGTAATTATTTTTGTTTGTGCGGCAGACGTTCGCCATCGACTGCATGAACATGCTGGGCGCCGGGGATCCGGCGGCGCTGCAGCAGGACAAGTACGGCCGGGCGCCGGAGAAGAAGCCGGAGTGGAACGAGGATCTGCAGCGGATTTGTTCGTCCCTGTTCGCCGGGATTCTAGCCGAGGACGCCTCGCTGCTGCCGGTGCTGGGCGAGATGTACGTCCAGCACGCCAACGACGTCAAGAAGACCATCTTCAAGATCGTCGACCTCCCGGTACGCATTACACTATTATTCCATCGTAACCAGAATACTTATCGGTGCAGTTTTAAATGCATTTATTAATTTCAATTCAATGGGAATTTACAGTATTAACATTAGAACATATTTATATTTATCTGTATTGATGTTTTTTTATTTGTGTTTCAAGTACATGCAGTTTTCTAGTTATTTATTGGAATTTATTGGATTTTTCGTAAGGTATGAATTATAGTTGATACTACGCATACTATGAATTATAGTTGCTGCATAATATTTATTTTCTCAGTCAAAACACACTCACGTTGAATAAACTTGCCCGTTCGTACCTGCGAATTGTAGCGCTAACGTAGTGTAATGGCTGCTATACGGCGCGGTGCTCAAAGTTGAAATCAACAGCTCTATGCGTAAAATTTCTTTCGACCAGTTAATTTAGACAAACTTTTTTTGTGTATACTGTATTCCCGAAAAAAATTATAATTCTGCAAGAATTTAACCAATTCATTACTTAACACATTTAAGCGGGAATTTTTGAAATAAATCCCCTATATGGGAAAAAATAAGGAAAAAAATATATAATAATAAGGAAAAAAATAATAAGGTAATAATAAGGAAAAAAATAAACGAATAAGAAAAGGTAATAATAAGGAAAAAAATATTGATAAATAAATAGGATTATCCGTAGTCAATGCAGTAATAGAAATGGAGGCACACGGCTGATGTTGATTATTGTTGGCGTTATCACTCTGCAGGTGCGGACGATCGGGATGAACGCGCCGGAAATGCTGGCCTTCGTGCGCAATCCCCCCAAGGGCAGCGAGGCGCTGGTGCTGCGCGTCATCCACCTCCTCACCGAGACCAGTACGTCGTGCTTCCGCTAATTTATTTTTAACTTTTTTAATATTAATCATTATTCGTAGTTATTGGTCGTGATTATATCCTTCCTCTTTTATTAATATTATACGAGTATTATTCATTATTATTTCAGTATACTATCGTTTTTTTTTACTATTTTTATCATCATTCTTTACTTGCTATCAGCATTATCGTTTGCTGTTTTTACTATTATTGGCTGGAATTATTCTCATTGGTTACATAATAGAAATTTGTGAATTTTATTTGGTTAGAATGTATTATTATTTCTTGGAATTATTTGCATTTATCGGTCATATTCATTTACTGTTGTTAATAAATTATTATTCGGCATTAATTGAATTTAGCGTTGTTTATTCAGTATTTTTAATGGCGAATATTATGAATAATATCCCGGTGGCAGTGAATAATGATACTGGTATTATTTAGACCCGCCGACGGCGGAGCTGATCAGCAGCATCCGCGGCCTGTACGCCGAGCGCATCCCCGACGTGCGCTTCCTCATCCCCATCTTGAACGGCCTGCCGAAGGAGGACATTGTGGCCGCGCTGCCCAAACTGGTCAAACTCAACCCGGTCGTCGTGCAGGAGGTCTTCCACCGCTTACTCGGCACCGGCAAACACAAACTCGGTGCGTCCCACTATCCTCTCAAATTAATTCCTGATTTAGTTTTCACATACCTCTTTTTAGCATTTTTTCTTTATTTTTAATTGGAAAGTTTTTCAGCTTGTTTGTTATAATTACTGTAATAATTAATCACATAATAAGTAGTATTTTTTTCGTTTATTTTTTTTTGTGGCAGATTCCACGCAGCGCCGGCCGTCGTTGTCGCCGGCGGAAGTGCTCATTGAACTGCACAAAATCGACATGACGAAGGTGGACGCCAAGAGTCTCATCAAAGGTGACAAATTATATTTTATAATAATTCTGAAAAAAATTTAAAAATTAATGAAATGGAACTGTCCAGAAATGTTAGAAAAAACATTAACTCCTCTAAAATTACACTGGAAAAGGTGAAATTTGACAGGTGATATGTTGCGATTTTTCCCGAATACAAGGATGTTAAAAAGTATATATTTTGAAATTAATTTCTCATACGGAATTAACGCACAGCTGTTCGTGGTGCAGTTATTGGCGCCACACACTCACATCTAGCAGCCATCGCACTACGTTAACGCTATATTATTTCCAAATTAAATATCTTTTTATACGAATAAAAATTTACCAGCAAAATAAATCAGCACAATATTGCCAGAAATGGAGTGATTGAAAAGTGAATTTGTACAGTAGATAATGTTGAGTTGTGTGATTAGCGACGGGACTGTGTCTGGAGGAGAAGGAGCTGTACCCGGCCGACACGATGATGGAGGTGCTGAAGAATCTGATCGACGCGGAGCCGTTGCCGTTTCTGCTGCTGCGCACCGTGCTGCAGACCGTGCAGCTGCACGGCCACCGCACCACCTACTTCATCATGAACATCCTCAACAAACTCATCGACCGCGAGGCAAGCCATTACAGTATTTGCTGCACATTTCATGGACATTTATTTGCCGATTTTTCTTTACAATATTGCTTGCCAAGTTTTCATTGCCAGATCATCCCGCATTTTTTTCCCGAATTTTAATTAGTTTTTTTACGGTATAACCTTTTTTTATTTTTCACTTTTTTTCGCTTTGGAATTTCCACGGGAATTATTTTGTTTTTGGCGGGATTATTTTGTCCTGTTCATTGTACAAATTATTATTCATTTATTAAATGAATATAGAAGCACGTGAATTCATAACTAAACAAATTGTTATATTAGAGTAAGTATTGACAAAATAAATCTTATTAGTGGCAGGAGTTTGAATTAAAGTTTGAATAAATTTGATCGAATAAATAACTGAGCTACATCTTAAAGCATTAAAAATATTACAATTAATACGTCAAAATTCTTAAAAAAATTAGTAATTCTCCTAGAAATTCCTAAAAAAATTTATTCTTATTCCTAAAAACCCAGAAAATTAATTATGTTAATTTAGAAAGTTTGTGCAGGTGTGGACGTATCCGCTGCTGTGGGAGGGCTTCGTCAAGTGCTGCGAGAAGACCCTGCCGCCCTCCATCCCGGTCCTCCTCCGTCTCCCTTCGGAGCGCCTCAAGGCGGCCCTGGACAGCAGCCCCGCCCTCCGCGGCCCCCTGCAGAAGCACCTGCTGGACCTGCACGCCGAGCAGCGCGCCCACCTCCCGCCGGACACCCTCCAGCTCCTCGACCTCGACCGGCTCCTCAATCAGCACCGCGAACCCCGGGAACCCGAGGAACCGGTCCCGCGGACCAACGACGCCCCGCCCAAGTCGCCCCCGGCCGCGGCGAGGGCCGTCAGCCCCCCGGGGCGCCGCAAGGAGGGGCGCCGCAGTCCCTCGCGCTCCCGGGAACCCTCCAGCCGCCCGCGGGAGCGTTCGCGCGGCGCCGAGAAGGAGAAGGAGGGCGGGAAGGCCCGCGAACGCGGCGAGCGGTCGCGCGGGTCCGGGGAGACGTCGCGGGCGCGCCGGGAGAAGGGGGAGCGGGAGGAGGGGGCGGAGCGCCGCCGGAGGGGCGGACGAGACCGCAGTCGCGAGAGAAAGGACGGCAGTGGCTCCCGCCGGCGACGCGAGGAGCGCCGCAAGTCGGCGCGCGACAATGACGAGGTAGGACGCCAGAAAATCAAACTGTAGTATGACAAATGATTTTTTTTAGAATTTATTAAGCTGATGATGAATTAATTTAAATGATTTTTTCAGAATTTATTAATTAATTCATTTTTCTACTTTTTTACAGAATTTATTCCAGCCTGCCTTTTTTTAGAATTTATTTTTACTGTAGAATTTATTGCAGAATTTTCAGAATTCAAACATTTGAATTTTTGAAGAATTTAAATTGAATTTAAATTGAATTGAATTTAAATTTTATTTTTTCGGAATGCATTAGCGACATTTTTTCATAGCAGAATTATTTAATGATATTATTACGAATAAATCTGGTTATATGTAGTTCTGAAAACATAATGGTAATTAATATTATCCAGAAATTCAGTTCTTATTTTTTCCACCTTTTAAAAAAACATTTATAAATAAATGCATTTAAAAAACAGATTCCTGATTACAATAATGACTATAATTTATCGGAAAACACAATAACAAAAACAGTTCACAAAAATGGTTTAGCAAATGCAAATAAGTAAATCAATAAAAAAATAATAGATTTTTAAGAAAACTATGCAGAATAAGAAGAAAAAAAAATAAAATGCGGAAAAAGTTTAACAAAATGGAAGAATAAATGCAATAAATAAATCAGTAAAAAAATGACTGGAAATAAATCAATAAATATTAGTTCTTCGACGAAATAAATATGTATTTTTGTAAAAATAGAAGCCGAGCGCGCCGCTGGATAACGGCGTGCTGGCGGTGGACGCCGAGAGCCCGCCGGCGGCCGACACGGGCCGCCCGGAGCCGGCGGACCCCGGGAACCCGGAAGTTGCGATGGATGTGGGCGTGGTCAGTGAGAAACCGGAAGAAACGATGGAAGTGGGCGTGGCCCACGACCAACCGGAATTGGGCGTGGTCCAGGACGTGGCGAAGGACGTCCCGGACGTGGCGACCCCGGCGGAGGGTGTCCAAGACCCGCCGGAGCCGGACGCCGGGATGGCGAGCCCGGAGGTGGTCGCGGCGGACGCGATTCCGCGTCCGGACAGTCCGCAGTTGTGATGGGGCTTCCGCAGCACGTGACACGTGTGTTTGTCTCTTTTGCGATGTTTTTTTGATGGTTTTTCGTTGACGTTTTTGTCCGGGTGAAAAACGGGAAAAGATTAATTAATGGGTGTATTTTTTTTCACCGGAAATTATTGGAAAAAATTTTGGGAACGAATATTGAAGGAAATAAAAATGGCAATTAAAAAATTGGATCAATTCAGACGGGAAGATAATATTATTTCGTTCGCATTTATTGTGCCTATAATAATATTAATTTTTGTATTTATTTGAATAATCCGTATTTATTGCTGTAATTCAGATGTATGGATAATTTAGGTGTTTCTTTTAATAATTAATTTTCATTGGATAGCTTATGCAATATGCAATTTTAGTGTATTCTGTTTTGTATGATTCAGATTCACGATAATTCGTAATATGGATTGAAATTGATATTATTTTGTTGCCGTTCTATACGATTCATACTGTACTCGTGCTCTTATACACCTGAATAAAGGTCACCACGAAATAAATATCTTCTGCAATCATTCAAGGTAATTTAAGTCAGTATATTGTCAAACTAAGTAGTGCGGCATAACTCGAAAAAAGAGCAATCCTTTCCGGATTTCTTCGACAGCAA
Organism: Paramacrobiotus metropolitanus; assembly: GCF_019649055.1. NCBI lineage: Eukaryota > Metazoa > Tardigrada > Eutardigrada > Parachela > Macrobiotidae > Paramacrobiotus > Paramacrobiotus metropolitanus. Next base: position 79,362 of record NW_026570379.1, on the reverse strand, counting down.
CAGATCCATAATGTCAGGATACGCCGGCGGGCATGCGCGCAGGAAGATTGGCCGATATTACCGGATTAAGGGCCACGGTGACCTATCAACATCCAGCATGTCATGACAATGTATTTAATCAATTTAATTAAAGGTCAGGATTGTCATTCCGCTCTTAACTCAAGAACTATTCAATAAATAACCCACATTATATATAAGAAATTAATTACACATATCAAATATATATTATTTAAATAACATAATATTATTTTTTTTACATTTAAGTTATTATCAAAAAATAAAATAATTATATATATAATATACGTAGACATACTGTGTATAGATATTTACATACATATTTTATGTACAAGTAAGTATCTGTACATATACAGTACACATATATAAAATATATATTAAAATATTTTATACTATATATAAGATTTCATATAAACTATTATCAAAAATAAAATAAATATCTACTATAATAATATATGTAGACTGACTGAACGTAGATATTTTATATATGTACCTGTACATATACAGTACAGATATATAAAATATATTATAATATTAAGTTTTTATAATTAATATATTTAAGATTTTACATATATTGTTTACTACGAGTATATAAAATTGCTGAATGGAAAAGCACTATTGGCTGTACATGTATGTTCATATATGCCGCATAGGTTCAATATTAACCGCAGAAAAGCCACTCTATTAAGAAAGGTCACCGACACTCGCATTTTTTCTCCACGTCATGCAATCCCGATGTACACATGCAGGCGGTATTAATTTTCATCGGGCAATGAATAATCTCCATTACGCTTATATAAAGCACACCGCCTACTGCTGAATATTTAAGGTCGATAAATCGATTCCAGCACGAACACACCTGTTAAATGTTCAGTGCCGAAACAAGTGCGTATATCATTAGACGTCCACCCGATCGCGCAATGGAAATTGAGAAGCGGAGTGTGGCAGGTGAATTGAGCGTGTAAAACTAGGAAGGGGATCCCGCATTCCCGAGGATCGGCAGGAGCGTTTATTGAGCGATGATTGTACAGCGGTTAAAAGTGTCGTGTCAATGAGCGCGTATATGCCGTATATAACATTGCACGCACGCGTTATGACTTTAATTTCATCCATCGCGAGAGCCGGTTAAAACACGCCATTTACGCAGTTTCATGTAGCGCGTTTGCCGTTGAAACTGGGTTCGCCAATGAGAACCGCGCCAGATGATTTTTTTATCGCGAACCGGCCGACGGCCGCTAGCATTTCTTAAATAATTCCGTAAATTAATCGACCAGCGGATTTAAGTATCAGTGGATAATTATCCAGTGTTTTCTACGTGATCAGCTGATTTATCGCGATGGGAGGCGGAGCACGATGGGTGCGCGGCCGTTAGCGTAATTGACAGGTAGGAAGCGGTCCCACTTGAGGGGCACTTAATTCCCCCCGATCCCGCTCGGATCCTGCGGCTAATTGGCACGGGATGCCGCGGTAATTACCCGCAAGAAATGCTGTCACCAAAATGAAATTTTCATAGCCAAAATACATTAGCCGTCATTTTGGCTATTGCCTAACTGCAGATTCCTGATATATATAATATTAAATATGAGTTATTGTCGTCATAATCCGTAGTGTTTTAATAAAATGCGTATACAAAGAACCTTGATAATTTTATTATAATTGTTTAATAATTTAAATACTTGCTTATTAATAATAAATAATAATAAATAAATTTCGGCAAAATATTAATTGTTATTAATATTATTACTGATTGTATAAGCGCGACGCAATTTCGCCAAATAATGCGTTTAAATAAGTCAAATTATCTGCGCAGATTACAGTAATTTAATTATAAATTTATAAGTATTGGTGATTACGCAATAATCTGCACGAATGTTGTGTATTAAGCAACACATTTTATCCGGCCTTCACGTAATAAAAATTCCACCCTGCATTAATGTGGATGAAAAGCGGGCATTGTGGCGTGTGTTTATGCCGGGAAGAAAACGCGGATAATCATTCCTCCCGTCCCACCATTCATCCCCGTTTTCTCCCGCATACAATGCGCCACGCCACCGGCAACACCGGGTGTTTATGCAGCGCTGCACACCGGTGCACTCAATCCTCTGTAATTCTCCCGGCAATCGATTCTGCACAGCCAGTGCGCCGGGATAATTATTCCAAGCTGCTCTCCAGTTTGACCGGCTTAGGCGTTTTTTCCCGTTCGCCTTGAGTGAGACATTTGAGCCTTGAACAGAACAAATCGGAGAGGGAAGAAAAAAACGCCGGGTGTAATTCCAACATGCCGGTTGGCAGACAATCATCCTGTCGGGACTTCCGGCCGCCCGGGAACACACGTTTAGCGCTACAACGTTCGATTAACGCCACTTTTTTCCATATGCATTTGCAATTTATTTTATATTTTTATTTAGTCATTGCATTTATATTAATTTCTTAATTAATTCAAAACTAATTAAAAGTAAAATTTGTTTTATTTTTTATTATAGGTAGCGCAAAGAAAGTCATTTCTGGGACGAAAATCAAAAAGGAAGAGTCAAGGAATTTTCAAAAATGTCAAGATAAAATTCGCAGTACGCTGCCGCACCGAGCGGTTGCAACAGCGTCATGCGCCGGAAGTCCCTGAATCTTCTTCATTTGAAATGTTCAGCATAGGGATTTTCCTGAAACATAAATTATGTTAGACAAAAAAGTGATTTCCACTGGAATACAGGTTACTTTGAAGGGAGTCGTTTGTGTGCGTTAGGAGCTTTGCGTCTTGATGCGACTTTTAACAGCGACATAAGAAAACATAAAAAAGCCGGCGCAAGATCAGAAACGCCGGTTGCAGTTTGCTTGCTGCGGGAACATGCCGGTGTCGAGCACTCACTTCCCGCCGGGACTTCCGCTCACCGGGAACAGCCTGTTCAGCCGGCAACTGCCGGACTAGCTTTCCCGGCAAATGTCTCGCTCACGCGTTGTTTCCCGCAGCCACGGGAAAAATCGGGGAAAATGCAATTATTTTTTTACATAACGCTGCATAGAACATATTGACCGCTGCGTGTGAAATTGAGCCGCAGCAGGAAGTGGGGAGTGTGCGTTTAGTTAGCTAACCTGGAGGCGCATCACGCGTCTGTATGTGCCTGTTCGAAAAACGGCCGTTCTCTAATCGGGCGCGAAAGGGATCCATCAGTCGCGCTCCAGCGCGCCAGTACACCGCGGGCCAATCGCAGCACCGCGTATATAAAGCGAAAAGAGAAAGGTCAAGTGCTAATGCGGCGCGTGTTATTCCGCTAGGCTGGCGCTGAGTATGCCCGCTTGCGCGACCAGTGTCTCCACACTTTCAGTATGCCCGCCGTCGCCGCGCGCTCCCGCCATCCGCCGCCGATGAACGCCAACGCGAAAATTGGGCCGCTGCGGCCACCGCCACCGCCCCCGGTGTCCGCCGCCAAGACGCTCATCTGTCCGTTCCATGCGCGCTACAAAGCGCGTCACGCGGCCACCGCCAACGGGAATTCCAGGTAAGCACCGTGACCTTTTTAAATCCATTTCTTAAAAAGCTAATAAGCCTTAATTTTATTGTGGAATGCCCTTTCCGGTGGTGTTTTCGTAATCTTTAAGCGTGTTTAATCAGCGCGGAGTGGGAACAAGGAACAACAGTGACTAATTATGCAGGAAGCCGTAGCTGTTGTTCAACCGTTGCTGGTATTGACGCAGGCTGATCAATTATTCCGTGTGAGATCCGGCTTTCGCGCGCGCTGGGTTTGTTATTGCAGCTGATGTGCGGTTGTGTTAATGCGGAATATAGAAGCGAATTAAGCAAATGTGAGCTGTGCGTGATAATTGTTGAGCGGGGATGTTATTTGAGCTAATTGCGGCCGCGGCATATGGTGGCTTCCATTTAGCGAAATTGCCGGTGAATCACCGGCAGCTGGTACGCTCTCTTTCGCGTACAGGCACGTACGAGTGCGGGTATTGTCAGTTAAAGTGGTGTACGAGTGTGATGGATCCGGCGGGGAGTGTACACACAGCTGGTGGCAGCCCGGATCCATTACACTCGTACGTGGTGGAAAGCCTAAACAGCCGCTTGCGCAACCCGATCAATCTCACTCGTACGTTATCGCCGCGTGCCAGACAGATCCATTTCCCTTGTACGTGTGCAGCTGCTGCAGCGCGGAAAGCCTGTTGCGCAACCAGATTTAGATTTTCATCATGTGTGTACGCGTTTATATGCGCTTTACACTTGTACATGTGCAGCAGATATACTGCACTTGTACGTGGTTAACGTACACCCGCTTGCGCAACCGGATCTCTCTCACATGTACACTGCCTTCAGCCTGTACTGCATGCTGATTGGGTTAGAAGAGGGCGTACATGCCACACTGCAGTATGATCGATCGCACGTAAATTGCTTGATTGTATGCTCTTGCAGCGCGAACAACACGGCGGTACGGCCGCCCTTCCTCCGTCACATGGTGAAGTCGTTCTCCATCGATCAGCCGGACTACGAGCTAACCGCCAACAGTCCAACGCAGGAGCATTACCGGCGCCAGCATATCGGCTTCTATCAGCGACAGCAGCTGCGCCAGCATGAGCAGCGCCTGCGCAAGAACGCCCTCCTCACCAGCACAGCCCACCCGCCTCCGCACGCGGGCCACAGCAGTGCAACAGCCGCTCTCTCCGCCGCCGCCGTAGCAACAGCAGCTGCCGCAGTCGATGATGCATCATCCCAGCAGTCGCACGAGGCAGCCGCGGATGTTGCTGCCATAAGTATGCCCGTATCCGCCGCTGTTGATCCCGATCCGGCGCTGCTGGCCCTGCACTCGCTTACTGTCCATCCGGATTCCGCGGTGCTGTCCGCCAAAGTGGCGGCGTTACGACGGGACGCCTCCTTGGGCGGTGGCAGCCCCGGCATGACCACGCGCCACTCGCTAACCACGCCGCTCTCGCTGGCGTCCAATCCGCGCTCTTTTCCCTATTTACCGGCGGCCGCCGCGGACCAGCGGATCCCCTCCCCGACCAGCACGGTCACGGCGGCGCACCAGTATCCCACTGTGTCCAAAATGTTCGCCAAAGGAGGCCCGAATGCCGCCGTGGATTCCGCCGCGTACGAGTAAGTCCAAATTTCAACAAAGATATTATTCATTAATTTTCTGTATTTTTTTATATGTCTAGGTTTATACATAAGCGCTAGTTAATTTTTTCCATAAAAACGTGGCGTTTAAACCCTGGCTTTTACTAACGGTGTACGCGGTATTATTAGCTTGAGCGTCGGTGAATAGAGGCTATCATGGAATTTTGTATGGGCGATCGATTTATGTGTTCACGCCACATGTCGAACGTTTATTGACAGACCGATCATGTTCGGTTGGCGTTGGTTATTTTACAACTGCCGCTTAGTTGATCCTGCGCTTCTCCCTTGGCATTTTGATACCGCATAAGCATGGCCAGCGTGTGTGCAACTTGAACATATATAATTTCCAAGGTTAGCGTGTGCGTTTTTCCCCATTTAATTTACACTTAGATTTATCGCGTAATTGTTAGCCATTTGAGCGGCTGTATAGACCGGGAATCGGCGGCGCTCGTTACGGCGCTGAAAAGGCCATCGCAATGCATATCCCTTTTGCAGTCGTGGCGCCGGCCGCGAACAAAGCCGGCGCTGATTGTCTTTGCCGGCGGGCAGACACGGCTAACACAGTGCAGCGGTGTGGCGCGCGCTTCCCGCTGCTCCGGCTAAATGCGCCCGCAGCGGCCGGATGTCATGCTCCGGTTTTCTGTGGAATCTATCCGCGCACGGCTGCCGGTAGAGGGCAGGCGTGCCTGGATAATGGAGCGGGCGCCGTGTACACTAGGTGATGGCGGTTAAGAGAGATTAATCTCTTAGGCGGATCAGGCCTCTTACCACCGGCAGCTGACAATCAGGGACGATGCGCTGCATTCCCTAGCCCCGGTGTCTAAGCATTCGCTGTACCGCGAGAGACTACGTTCCGCGACGGCATATATACAAGCCGGTCCGGATGATGAGCACGATAAAATACAGCGAAAAATGTAAATTAATGAGTTACGTGTAGTATAGTGGCCATCGTGCTAGTGTTAACCGCGCGCACAATATGCATTAGCTGTACCTTTACGGGCTCATCATACGGACCGGCTTGTATCTCCGGCCTCTAATCATTCGCTTTACCGGCAGAGACTACCTTCTCCCAGATATCCGTCCGTAGTTAGTTTCCGGCGCCTGCGCGACATTTGCGTCGGTCGTCCTATAACATCCACCGGCACATATATATTCTGATTTAATTAAAATATATATATAGAACCACGGGCCGCATCGGTTTCCCATCCTGTCAGCGCTCTTAATTGACCCCGTCCGCCGTAATCCAATTAGACACCGGCATTGCGTGACCTAATGATGATGAGTCCGGCGTGGCATGACAAGTCGTCCCGCTCTCTCGCTCAATCCGATCACGATAGGCGACACCTGTAATTAGAACTCGCCCGGATGTACAGTAAGGTACGGGGGAATCTCCGACCGGCATTGAGGGGAAAATTCGAATTGAAAGAGAGACTGTAGTGGTGATAGCTGTGGGCCATGAGGCACTTTATTCGGAGTGCATAAATCCCGCGCCGGCCCGGTCCATCGGGACAAGTGCGCCTGGCAGCGGGGATTGGCCCGCCGCTCACTCTCCATTATCGCCCGCTTCCTGTCGCGTCCAATCTGTGTCGCCTTTTTAGTGGCACAAGGAATGCGTTGTGCCGCGGCAATAAATTAAAAAAACCCACTAAAATATGCGCATCTCACTCAGTAATGAATTTACGCAGCTCACATTATTCGTATTAAAAATATACTAGTGCAGCTTTCATTAGACTATAGATTTGTATTTCCTCTCTTTTTAATAACCGATCCGTTTCGCTATGTACGAGTATTTTGAACGACCAGTCAACCGCATATTCTAATTTTCTGAAGGTACAAAAATTCCAAAAATAACAGCTTGCACAAATAACTGTAATAATTTTGTAATTTGCTCAATTATTTTGAAAATTTTTGTACCTCCAGGAAATTTGAATACGTGAGCGATCAGTTGTGCAAAATATATACTTTTAGTGTAAGTGATCGGTTATTGCGACAATTTTACGTTGGCTGCATTGCAAATTTAATTTATATTCGGTCTGTGAATAAACCTTATTCAATTTCGGAATAATATTCAAGTGGCAGCGCATACGACCAGCACGATGTCAAATGCCAGCATGAATAAATTGCCTGGGCAAGAATTCATTGAAGAAAGACGGGGAATCGTCCCGGCATTTTAATCCGCGTTATGCGCCGTGGCAATCTGCATATATAGTGCCCGCCGCACAAAGGCCTGATTGAGACGGCGACTGCAGTGCTCTTGTGGGGCAAATGAGAGTGCAATCAGTAATTGAGCCCTTTTCACAGCCATCCCGATTCCCGGTCCCTGCTCCCTATCCCATCCATCCCTGGTTGCTGCACACTGGCAATCGATACCGGCTACATGCTTGTCAAAACAACACGCCACACAATCACGGCCAGTGCGCTGCTGCGCATGCTTAATTAATACTTTCGGCCACGTCTCGTGCGCCGCGCGTCCCTTCTTCCCCTTTTTCCACAATACCCTCACTCGATCGATGCCATCGATCGGCCGCTGCGGTGCAACGGCACCGGAATCACGCCGCGCTGACAAGCGCATCAGGTAGATAATGTTCCCGTTCGGCGATTTTTTCAACTTCCAGGGAAGATTTCGCGGGAAGATGGGGTTCCTGCGCGTTGACTCAGCGGTGACGTGCGGGTGACGCGTGCTGTAATTGAGCAGGAGTAATCACATTTCCAGCCTGATTACACCGCACACGCCAGCTGTGTTGACATTCCGCTGCGTTTTTTTCGTTCCCCCGGAGTTGCGTTGGGTGAGTAATGGAGCCGGCTGTCACTGTCGCAATTTCCGTTTGGACATTGCACCATTTATCAACCGGGGTCGTAACACATGTGGAGGTTATTGCAGCGGTGGGTTTTACGAGGGTTATTGCATGGGTTATTACATGGGTGGGTTATTGCAGCGGTGGGTTGTACGCGGTTTCGTAATTTGACGATAAGCGAGACAATCAAAGCATGGGGTGTTCGTTATTAAAGCGATTTATTTTGGAGTGAAAAGTATGCAGTCATTTACAGTACGTATTCGGTGCAATAAACGAGGCGCTGACCGATACGTACGTACAAACTCGTACAACGGTGCATATTGACCACTATTAAACTACAGCATCAATTACGCGCAGCGATGACGCAACTGTCGTACTGCATGTGCATCATAATTATGCATATCCGGGTTGTACTTGACCACCGTCTGTTAAACTGTTTCAACTTTATAGCGTTAACCGGCTCGTACAACTCTCGTACGTGCGGTGTACTTATGCGTGTGCATGATGTGTTGAACTTGACCATAGTTCAACGGTTTAAACTTTAAACTTTAAAGCGTTGACCGGCTCGTACAACTTTCGTACAATCATGTGTGTAAACTGTGTGTGTATGTGCATATCCGGGTTGATCGGGCAGCAGCTGGTTGCGCAACCAGCTATATGCAGCCAATCAAAAGACAATACCGCGCCGTGTTTGCCTTGGCAGCTGCTGCGTTGACAGTGCAGCAATCAGCTTGAGACAACAAAAAAACCTCCAATATTGCCGCTTATCCAGTCGCATCTGGTCGCGCCGTTTGACATTGTACTAAATGTTTCCAACATTCCTGATGATGAACGGTGTGTGTTTCTCCCACAGAGCGGTGCGCATCTCGGACGTGGGCGACGGCTACGTGTACCTCAACCAGTACAAGCTGAGCAACGAGACCCTGGGCCACGGCACCTACTCCATCGTCAAGCTGGCCTACAACACGGAGGACAACACGCACTACGCCATGAAGATCCTGTCCAAGAAGAAGCTGATGAAGAAGCACCGCCTGACCAGGTACAAGGAAAGCAGCAGTTGCGCAGTGTACTGATAAAAATTAGCTGCACTTCCGCGTTGATTGTGTGGGGACCGCTCGTGTCCCTGGCGAGGCTGACGTCCTCCGCCAAGGCCACTCCAAGGTCGGCACCGGCATAAAAAAATCCCCCGCCCGGGTAAAAGCTCGTTTAATGGAAAAAAGCCGGCCCGATTTCCTTTTCCGCTGTCGAGCGCGGAGAAGCAGCGAAATTAATGGCTGGCAAATCAGGCCGCATGGAAGCGCTCCGTGGGGAGACATTTAGCGGCACTGACAGCGAGCAGACATGATGGGCTTTTAATAGCCTCGCCGCGCACAACCAATGGGGCATGCGCTGCGCGGCGTGTAATGAAGCATTGTTGCCGGGATCGCCGCGGGCGATGATGCCGGCATCCTCCCGTGTTAACGGAGTTTGGGCTGCTGTAGCTGGATAATAATAATAATAATGGTCTGGTTGCGTTGTACAGGAAGGCGGGCGATCCCATGCAGGAAGCGTACCGCGAGATCGCCATCCTCAAGAAACTCAACCATCCCAACATTATCCGCTTGATCGAGGTGCTGGACGACCCCCACGAGGACAGCCTGTACATGGTCTTTGAGCTCCTCGAGCGCGGCGAGGTCCTCGTCGTCCCGACCGGTCAGTTTTGCGCAAGTCCCCGGTGTGACCTTTAGTGACCTTTTGGTTTTTTAGAGAAACCCCTGACGGAAACGGTCGCCTGGAGGTACTTCCGGGACCTGGTGCTGGGCGTGGAGTACCTCCACCACAACGGCATCCTGCATCGTGATCTCAAGCCTTCCAATCTGCTGTTGGACGACAACGACCATCTGAAGATCGCCGACTTCGGTCTGAGCCATATGTTCGAAGGCAGCGATGCCCTGTTGTCGGGGACCGTCGGGACGCCGGCCTTCCACGCACCGGAGATCCTCTCGCTGCAGCCCAGCGGCAGCAATCACCATCCTCCTTCCACCTCGCCTTCCGCGCTCTTCCCGAACAACAAAACCGAAGGCCGGGCGGCCGGTGCCGGCGTCTCCGGGCTGGCCATGGACGTGTGGTCGATGGGGATTACGCTGTACAGCCTGGTCTTCGGGGATGTCCCCTTCCGCGACGAATCCATCGTCGGGCTCCATCATCAAATCAAATCCTTCCCGCCGGTCTTTCCCGCCCATGTTGTCGTTTCGGACGCCCTCCAGGACCTCGTAACCAGGTGCGTTACACATCGAATTCTTAAAAGATACCTAAAAATATTTAGAAATATTTGGAAATGTTTAGAAATACTGTAATTAGAAATATGCAGTTTTCAGAAATATTCAGAAATCTTTAGAAATCTTTAGAAATCTTTAGAAATCTTTAGAAATCTTTAGAAATATTTAGAAATCTTTAGAAATATTTAGAAATATTTAGAAATATTTAGAAATATTTAGAAATATTTAGAAATATTTAGAAATATTTAGAAATATTTAGAAATATTTAGAAATATTTAGAAATATTTAGAAATATTTAGAAATATTTAGAAATATTTAGAAATATTTAGAAATATTTAGAAATATTTAGAAATATTTAGAAATATTTAGAAATATTTAGAAATATTTAGAAATATTCATTACGGTGCTTACTGCAGGCTGCTGGACAAGGACCCTGACCGGCGTCTGACCATCGCCAGGATGCGGGAGCACCCGTGGATCACCCGCGACGGCCAGGAGCCCCTCCTGCCGGCCCCGGCCGACAACTGCCAGGCGCCCATCTCCGTCACCGAGGAGGACATCCAGGCCAGCGTCCGCTCCATTCCGCACCTGGACACGCTGATCCTCATCAAGGCCATGCTGAAGCGCGGCTCCTTCCACCACCCCTTCAAGGGTGACCTTTGGGACACGCGCAAGGGCTCGCTGGACAGTAACCTCCCGCCGGCGGCGCCCACGTGAACGCGGAGGCCAACCGGTGCCGACGATTGTGGTGATAGTGGATCTGATCGTGGGGGAAACGAAGCAAAACGGTGTTTTTTCCTGTAATATGACCTTTATTCTTCCGGCTTCTTTTAATGCAATTTACTTGTGGTTTTTGTATGTCATGTACTTTCGGTTATCTGTGCGGCGCTGTGTTTGTACATGTTTGGGTCTTTAAAAGAATTACGCTTTTATCAGTCCGAAACTATGAATAAATAGCGACAAAAATGATGAACGGTATCGGCGCCAGTATGGACATAAAGACATACATACTTATCGTTACATATACCACATACATATATATCTATATTAAATATATGTATACATATGCATACATACATGTACATATACATACAAATATAGATATACATGCTCTGTATAATTACGCACTGAACATAGAGTTAGCACTTAGTCCAATGTAAAGGTACCCACTAACAAAAGTTTATAATAAAAAACTACCTAGTACCTACCCACCAAAATGTCGATTCGATTAAAACCGTACCAAGAAAAGCTACATAGGCACGCTTGATTCCAGCGAGTGGTCATTCTCAGAATCTTTTCTTATGTTTTCTCACGTTTTCTTACCCCTACTGGGAAGTAAGAACTTCTTAAATTTTTTAACGAACCAGTTAAAAGTAAAATACTAGCTGCTTGCTATCGGGAGAAGTATGGTCAAACAAGTTCCAGAAAAAACAAAAGGCTTCCGGTTTAACTCTTTGACAGAGAAAAGCTTAACCGAGTTGACACATCACCGGCAAAATCGTTCCCGCAAAAACTAGAGCAAGAACTACTAAGAATACAGTGGAAGTTGTTCTGGTTGCGCTCGTATGGGCGTCGCATATATCATATACAGTATGTACTATTACTTCTGCAAAATCGGTGGCTTCTGCTGGCGCTCGCACAGGGAATTGTCAAGCGCAGGTTCCGCTGCAGTGATAGGTTAATTGTTCCCGCCTCGGCCACGGCTACCCACGAATCCCAATCCGTAGCGAATTCCGCCGGCATATACAGCACGTGCACGCCGCTCACACACCTGCGGGATTATGGATCGCCGCTGCACGCCGATCGCCGGTGCTTGACATTGCGCGGACATAATCTAATTTTTTATCTCCGTTTTCCGTCAGATCTCTGCTGCTCGCTCGGCACCAGCTATTTTTCCAGATCTACAAGTATCATACGTGCGTGGGCCGTACAGACAAGCCCGAAACTAGTGGGTTGTAAGGTTAAGCGAACTGATCCCGATGGGACGGATTGTACCATTGTTTTTAGCAAATGATGAGCGTTCTTACGCGGGTACACGCGTTTCTTAGGTTTCTTAAGTTTCTTAAATTTGGACATTCAGCGTCCGAAAACCTGGGCCGCGTGGTGTGCCGGAAGCAGCCCACAACTCGCATTATTCGTGGCCGTGAGGGAATATTCTACCCATTTAAAAAGACTATATCCAGAATTGTTCCCGGAATAACTCCGGATCGGATACGGGAATAAGTCCGGATAGAATTTTTTTAATTTGGGAAAAAAAGGACGGCATAACGAATTTGACGGGAGGGTAAAGTAAGGGCTCGCAGCTTGTAAATGCAGGAGTATCGATGCACAGTCGTTTATACAGTGTTGACAAAGTTCTGCGGTTGAAACGCAGGTGCAGACTGTACACTGTGCCTGTATGATATTGAGAAGTTGCCTTCGGATTTGGGGGCTCACGGGATCGCCGTCGAGTATTCACCGTCAAGATGGGAAAGTATAAGGCGCTTCCTGATCGTTGTTAGTTTGTCCCCACTGCATGTAAGACATTTGGCCCTTATGGTGATGTCGCAGTCGTTCCGATAAAGGAGATCGGTAAAACACTGTTCATGAGAACGTTTAAGTTTGGAGATTATGCGTGGTAATGCTATGAGTGTATTGTGCACAGTCCCTTCTCATGTTAATTGGGACAAATTCTTCATTTGATTGTATATACTGGATGGTACTCGTTGATGGGGTTTCTTAATTAACATGTAGTGTTAAAATTCGCAGCGTGCCATGCAAACGGCATGAGTCACTGACGCAAACGCCTACTTCCGGCAACGTCAACGCCGTAACCGTGTTCCCGGCGCAGCTTGTCTTGGAGCACAACCTGGCAGCCCCGGCGCGGCCTCTCTGCCGGGAGAAACCCGCCGGTGGTGCATCCGACGGCAGTCAGTAAACCGATACCCATGGCGCCACTAGTCTGGCCCCCCGTATCGGTTTCCCGACTGCCGCCTCTCGGCGGCGCTGGATGACCAGGATTGAGGCGGATGTGCCGCGTCAAGAAATGCTTCATGTTCCCAATTTGCTAGTTTCGTACAGTGGCTCGCATAATCGTTTGGTACAACATCGTCAGCTGGTGACTGTAGTCGGTGCAAATGTGTTAGTGCGTTTAACGGAAGATGACAGTCAACCGGATCAAAGATACTTCGAATGCTGCCTCATATGGGCTCCCCTTATATTACTCTCCCTTATCTGGGCTCCCGGCTAGTTAGCAATACCCGTCAAATTAAATTTATCGGAGTTATAGCAGAACCCTTGTCTACTTCTTTCAACCGGATTTACAAGTGAGCGCACTTAAGAATTCCGAAATTTCACATCCAAATTATATTTATATATATTATCTATATAATATTAATTTTTAATAATTTCAACTGGATTTGCCAAACTGAAAAACAACGAACTGAAAAATGCAGAAATTTCATATCACGTTATTTTTTTCACGGGGTTCTTACTTCTTAGTGCATTTAAGCGGGCGATGTTTCTTAAATAAAGTTTTGAAAGATTTTGAATCTGTCGTTGGTGCAACCTGAGCACTTTGAAACAAACTGAATACTACGAAAGTACTGGCAAAATAAGTATATTAAATAAATCAAAATTTTCAGTCAGGCATAACACTGATAACAGCTGCGAAAGCGTGAGTAATAACGTAACCGCCCATGTAGAGGGTTGCTCATATTGCTCGGGAGCCCAGATAAGGGAGAGTAATATAAGGGGAGCCCATATAGCATTCGAAGTATCCAGAATAATACAAATAAATCATCTCCATGCATATTTTGCATTCGTTGACCTTTATATGATTTAGCAGTATAATCCATAAAAATTAATAATTTATAATAACAGCAACGAAAGAAAAAAGCTCGGATTATATAACAAAAAAAAATAGTACGCTTTGGTAAAAAGATGGAACATATAGCACATAGTCAATACGACCGTGCCAGGCACCAAAATTCGCGGCTGCCGGCATCACCAGCACCTGGCCTCACCCGCGGGCCAAGCCGGATACTAGGTGGCTACCGCCGACAAACTGCGTAGTCCTTCCTTACAATAAGCATCGTTCAGTGACCTCAATATGATGCCATTATATATATGTCTCATTATACGGGTGACCGTTGATAAAACTGTATATATCTGCGATAGCTTCCACATAATTTATTATGTATGCGACTTTTTTAAATCCCTTTTAAAATCTTTTATTTTGTATGGTACGTTTTGCACATACATGCATTTATAGTACAGTACATAATTATTATGACCTTTTATAAGTGTATTTATATGATATGATTTTTATACGTTTTTTTTTTATGGAATTTAGCGCGTACATGTATCTATGACCTTTTGTAATGCATGTAGACAGCACCCCGGGCGCCTACCCCGGCATGCACCTGGGCGGAGCGCTGTCGCTGCCCGTGACCAGCATCACCACCGCCGGCAGTGTGCAGCAAAACCCCGACGACGCCCAACGGTGTCCCGGCCCAATCACACCGCTGCGACTACTCGCAGCACATTAACGGCGACAAGGAGGCCTCCGCCTACTCAAATAGCGCCAAGTCCGGGCCCCCATCCGTTCCTGTCCCCCTCCCCCCCCCATGACGTTTCTCCGTGCCATCAGCCCGACCAGCCAGAATCGTCGCCGATGCCACTCATGCTAATTCCGTTCCAATTTCTTGCTGGTTAAACATACTCGTACGTTCATGGTGGCGAAGTGGTTATCGTGCCGACACCGTCAGCCCCGGTGGCCAGGAGCATTCTCCTGCAGTAGACTGTCGATCTGCGTCTGGCCGAAGAGCTTGGCCAGCTGGATCTACTCGATCATCTGGCTGGCGATGCTCTGCAGTGAAGGAACTAGCAGCAACCGCTCCCCGCAGCGTCCCCTGTGATTCATACTGGCGGTGCGCAAAGTTACCGGGGAATCGCGATCTGCAGCTTTTCTAGACAACGTTTAAGTTTAGCGATAGTAAGAGGAAATGCAGTGGCTGTTTTGGATACATTTAAAATGCGTCCTAAAATTACGAACGACAGTAACGATTTTGGCTGTTTTTTCAGTATTTAAATTTGATCATTTTTAATTACATAGCGTAAATCCGCGCAGGCATACTGTTATGTGTACCGGCTGATGCCGGGTAAAACTGTCTACTGGCGGTCATTGATATTGTAGCGATAGAAGCTGTACAACCCATAAGACCACCCAGTTATGATTCCTCACTACGTTATGAATTCTCTTTGTTTTACCGGCTAGCTGTCCTTCGTTACAATTCCTACAATTCGTTCTTGTACTCATCTTGCTACAGCTTGCGCCAGCTTGATCAGCTTGTTCAGCTTGTTAAACTCTTGCCCAAAACTTGCTCCTTGTCTTGCATTAGAGTATTCTTGTCATTAAACATGCCGTGAACTTCCGTTGTTACGTTCATTAATTGGGTTACGTCAGTAAGAGCGTCCTCGGCCAGCATCGTTTCCGGCCGTGGCAGTAATAATCAGGACAGACTTTCCCCATCACCTAGATCACCGGGACGCTGTTCCATGATTGCACACTAGGAACGCCTCGTTTGTCCCGTATATTGCCAGTTGGCTCCATGTGGATAGATCAACCACCCGCAAATCGACGTCATCCCACACTTTTGCTTCTCCATCCGGATGAAACCCGCTGAACCTGCATTAACACGTACTAAAGCGTCACGTACAGTACGTAGTGCAAACTTGTCGCGTCATTTCTGTTCTCAAGGTGCAAAAAAAGCACGTATTGAGCGGGAAGTTGGCGCTGAAAACGATTAAATTTATATTTGTCGCTGTGTTGATGAGAAAGGAATTACCGTACAATCTTGTACATACCGGTAGTCTGCATTTCCCAAAGGCTCAGCGTATGATCGACATACATCTGGAGGTAGATGCGGATGCTCTGTCAGTCCCCGGGATAGCTCAGGGTGTGCAGCCAGCGCTAACTGGTTCATTATAAAATTCAACAAGTTATTATACTCCCCAGTAGCGTCGATTGCTTCTCATCCTCGGCGCTCGTAAAAGACATTCTACAGCGCCGCTCTCGTTGCATGCACAGTGCATGCCGTCGCACAGCTTTCGGATAATCGATCGGCCGGGAGCGGAAGTTAACGGAGGCTTAGATCTCTAATTCGTTTATCAGGGTTTTCCGTTTCCCATCCCCCAGTGCAAGCAGCTGTTTCATCTGTTGCCACAATAATTAGAACTCATTAACGCCAACGCAGCGATGCGGAATCTGGTTTTACTAGTGTTATGAGCAGTAGCACTGATGCGGCGCTTGCATATTTGCAACCGCATCAATGCTCATAACAGTAGTAACGGGAATGATCGTGTTGAGGGATTGAGGCAGTTGGTGCTAACGTTAACGCCGTCTCCTGCTGTATATTCGCCATAGAACGTCTTTACGCAGAGTTATGGCGAGGATACAGCAGGAGGCGTTCTTCGGCGCCGCCAAAGAACGTCTACTAGTGGCGTGTCGCAGCTTCTCGGTGAGCTTGTTCCTAAAAGGGAATTGGTGAAGATCATCCCTGGAGGAGGGAGTGCGGATAGCATTTTGATGGAGGGGAAGCCAGGGAAAAAGGCGAAATATGATGGTATCGATAACTCTTCCGTTCTATCAAATTTCGCTTCATTCCCGGGAAGAGTAAGTGTCCGAGCGCCCAGCCAGACTGCACGCTGTACGCGCACAATCACGGTATACATCTTCCGCAACTGCCAGCAAATAGGCGTTTCCTAATTTAGCAATTTGGTTAGGAACTTAATTAACCTGTTGGAGGCCCGCGGGGTGAAGGTGTGGAGGAAGATACCAGCTGACAATCCCATTTGGGATTTTCGGCTGGCATTTTCATCCCTACTTTCCTGGCCGAAAAGGGAGCGGCCTCGGAGGGACCGTGGGGTGTACGAGCAGCGGCTCGGAAGTCGACAGGCCTGATTCTGGCCGAGGAACAGGCGTCCCTATAGCGCTCATACCTCGAGGTGATCGTATGTTTGCTTATTTAGTAATGTTCTATTCTACAGCAACTGTGTAGCCTGTACTGTGCATGTTAACCATCTCTCAAGTGCAACTGCAAGTCACGCATTCTCGAATGGAATGACTGCTCTTTAAACGTCTGCGCGAAACTTTAACCGCATTACTTTCTAACCTGTATAGGTGTACCATATAAAAATGATCATTTAATTTTGGCTATTTTTACGAATTACGCTGGCAAACGAATTTTTTGAAATTGCACGAAATATTATTGGACGGAGATTTGATATCTAGTTCCTCACGTTAATAGCAGGAGCAGTAAATTGTTCAGTTTATAACGCAACCTCCTCTTCGAATTAACGGAACGTTATATTACAACGCTAAAACCTTCGTTAATTTTGCCGTTACAGTGTAATCGTGAGGCCGTGCAAAACGCAACCTACTTATTACATCAACTCTGCCATTGGATAGTGAAAAGCCGCCGTAAATATGCCATCGAAAACCTTTCTTCAATAAATGTAAAGCCGCGACATTTTGATAAAAAAAACCTGTAGTAAAATTACCGAATGCGAAAAAAGTCAAATGCATGCCCACTAGTCTAGTACCAGAGCAGAACTAGTTTTTTTTAAAAAATAACGCCGAGTGCATAAACTTTTGATTCAGTAATCGCATATATTTTACAATGGGCAGGTTTAAGTGTAAAAAAAACAGGTATTGCCAATACCGTATTGGCATTACTTACGGTAGAGCGGTTTGGGCACGGATTACATGGGCCAAGATTTGTGGAAAGGGCGCGGCAGTACCGCACTTACTGCACAATCGTATGAAGACTAGAGCACGCATTTAGTTGTAACAACTTGATTTAAGCTTGGTTGAACTTCCTTGTTAATCCTTATACGCTTCCGAATGAAGTGAACGATTCTTAGCCGATATATTCCGCGCAATTTGCAGGGCCCACTAGAAAAAGATAATTCGCAAAATAAATTCTTGGATTACTAGTATACTAGTACGGTATTTGGAATTCCATATATAAAAATTACACTCTGCATGTACTGTTAAAAGCTTCTGATTGCTTCATAAGAAAGGTACACGCATAAAAACTTTCGCTTTCGCGCACTCCCAAACACCTTTTTGCTTTGTTTTATGACATTCTGTAGCGAGATGATTGGTATGCATAAGCGTGAACCGTTTGTGCGTGCGGTATCCGGTTCGGGAGTTATGACTGTAAGAAAATTCCAAAAAGTTTAAATGCATTCAGGTGTACCAAAAAGCTTGTTATCAACCAATCGTCTCCAAATTTTGCATGCTAACGCACATATGCATGCAGACCGTTTTTACAGCGAACGACTCGGTGTAAAAACGATCTTCATACGTGCTTTAATGTGCAAAATTTAAAGATCGTTCCATAATGAGAATTTTGGTACACACATGAATGTACACACGGGTTTGTACACTTCCAGCCACAGTGTTGACGCCGCATCATTCATGGCTGGGAAATCCATGGAGCGCCTGTTTCCAAGCAATGCATGCGGACACTATTAGCCCCGAACCAGAGAACACGAACATGTCGACGTACCTCTTACAGGTGTGTTGACGGATTGGAGGCGTCACTGTCGAACCACTGCCATGCGCCTCCTATAGTCCTCATGGTAAACAAGCTCTTGGGTCATCTCGTGACGGATCTGGACCGCCGATACGCTGCGCGGGCCGGAAGCGTTGGAGGCGCGGGCGACGGATCGGGAATAACCTGTCCCGCAGCTGGTTTCGGAGCCACTAGTTGGTTCCGGAACCAGCGGCAGAACAGGTGCTGGCCCCGTTCCAAGTGTGGAGCTCACATCCATCATGGATGTGACGCCGTTACAAGAACACTCGCAAGAAAGAAAGGGCCATGGATGATCCATGGCCCTTTCTTTCTTGCGAGTGTTCTTGTAACGGCGTCATGTTCATGTTGCATGTTCCCCTACAAGCACACTCGCCAGTCTTCGTTATAGCAAATTTATATTAATCCAGTCGTTTTCAGTCCAGTCGACATTAGTCCCGTTAATATAACTTTGTTATAGAACCCAACGGGTGCAAACGCAGTGGCGCATAGATAACCGACAGTACGTACATGACATACAAGAAACATAATTAAACAGTAGTGATAGAAGCCGGAAGATCAAAGGCATCCCACAGGAAATGACGCCGTTCTGCTTCGTTTCCCCATGATTAAATCCCATTACCACAACTGTTGGCGGAGATCAAGGATATGTGTGCTAGAGCTTGAGCCGACCCGGTAGGCGACGGTCTGGGCGGCTGTCGTGTGCACAGAGCTGTCTGCCCTGACACTTTGGCGATCGGATTGCAATAACACGCAAAACAAAAAAGGGTTCAGAGTCAAAAAATCGCTAAATCCGTCTATGCAAGGGAATAAGTAATCGCAAGTATGAGTAAAGCCGTCCAGCGTGTACCTCGTACTAATCAGCCGTATAGTCATTAATTTACTAGGCCGAAATTAATGTAGTCATCGCTACGAGTGAAACTAGGCACCAGGTAGTGGGTATTAAGTGGCTTGAGATTTATCGATCAAAGGAAAATAACCACATTAATTTGGCTGCCTCATTTTATGAAGTAGAAGTATACTGCATCAGTGACAGCATACACTAACCGTTACAGCACACCGATACTGACACTGTAGCCGCCCGACAACGCATGACTCCCCTTTCCGCTGTATTGCTGGGTTAATTCCGCCTCGAACCTGCCTGCCCGCGAATCGCCGTCCGCTTCGTATTCGGCCGGCAGGCACACTGCACACCGTCACACACCGGCCCGATCATCGATCGCCGCTCAACGCCAACAGACAGACTGGCGGACATACTCTAACTCTTCATCCTGCTTATTCGTCGGATTTGTCATCCTGGTGACGGAGCGGCTGCGGCGCGTGCTAGAGTCGACGGAACGGACAGACAGTCCTGGGGAAAAGCATTGCGACTGGACTCTTGTGAACGGAAAACAAACAACGCTTGCATACATTCCACATGTCCTGTCGAATTTTTGCGAGCTTTGCTTTTTTCCCTTCATACGAGTAGGCTTTCAATATTTAGAAGGATTTAATATTATGCGGCAGAGGCGAACAGAAAAAAAGGGTTCTTCATCTGATCCTCATCAAGGCCATGCTGAAGCGCGGCTCCTTCCACCATCCCTTCAAGGGTGACCTTTGGGACACACGCAAGGGCTCGCTGGACAGTAACCTCTCGCCGGCGGCGCTTACGTGAACGCGGTGCCGACGATCGTGGTGATAGTAAATCTGATCGTCGGGAAACGAAGCAAAACGGTGTTTTTTTTTCCTGTAATATGACCTTTATTCTTCCGGCTTCTTTTAATGCAATTTACTTGTGGTTTTTGTATGTCATGTACTTTCGGTTATCTGTGCGGCGCTGTGTTTGTACATGTTGTTGGGTCTGTAAAATTTAATTACGTTTTCATATTAGTCCGAAAATCCGAATAGCGCCAAATAGAACGAGCGACAACGTTACCCGGTATGAACATTTAATTGCTGACCACGGCGGATTAGCAGTGTAAAATATCCTTCAGTATCCGCTAACAAAAATCTGCAGAAACAAATTGAGGACCGGTGTACACAGCACAGCAGACCAGATATTCTCTGCTGTTTTCGTATTTTTTTATGTTTCCCATTGGGAAGCACAAGTAGTCAACCTTTTTCTAAAAAAACCAGTAAAATAATAAATGGCTTGTGACCGGGCGAAGTACGACCGAAAAGTGGAAACCAAACACAAAACCTTCCAGTTTATCTGTTCGAATGAAATACAACATAACCGACGTGATTAATCACTGGCGAAATCGTTCCGCAAAAACAAGAGCTAATAAGAATATACTGGAAAGTATTCTTGATGCGCTCGTAACGTCTCCGCACAGATCTCAGTGAAAATCGATCGGTTGTGCGGACGCACAAGGAAATTTCAAGCCTTGTTTTCACTGTATAGATTGATTGTCGCCGGCATATATGCGCAGTGCACACTGCTCACATCTTCCGGATCCCGGATCGCCGCTGAACGCTAACATACGGTGCTTGGCATTTGGCGGACATACTCTAATTCTCGATGTTGGTTTTCCGTCGAGATGCTGTTTCTTATCCCACAGCCGTCGTTTTCTCTGTTGTTTTGCCAAAATGCTTAAAAGTTGCTGACATCAAATCGCAGTGATGCGGATTGGATGGATTTGAATATTTATAATAAACAGTGATGTGCGGCCTGTTTATTACGGGAAGGAGCGTATCGAGCGCCTCTTTCACCTGGTGATTTAAAGTGGTGTTCATTTCTCATTTGACCGTTATATGAGGCAATGGAGTCCGGATTGTGCGGCCCACGGATTGAGCTGCAGCCGTCTGTCGGTCGGGTGAAGTTCAGTCCGTGGACCGCGAAATCCCACCCGGGACAACTACCCTCCCGGTGCGCCTGGGTCCAGGTGGGAGAAATTCGGCAGGGGTACAGGAGCCGTTGGGGAATAGAGCGGTTACCTTATTTTCATCCAAGTGACCTGCAACCAGGCGTGGCTTCCGTTAGTCCAAAGCCGCAATGTGCGTTCGAAGAACCGACATCGCCGATGGCACGGTTCGTATACACGATAAATCTTTCAAGCCACTCTCTCGGAGTTATCGCTTATGTATCATACATGAGTTCTACCAACCAACCTACTCGTAAGGAAATTAACAGGATACGTCAGGGATACGGGACGGACACGATAAGGATACGTGGGGATACTGAGCGGTACCCTGTTGAATTTCTTAGGTTTCTTAGGTTTTCTTACACAAACGGCTAATACACGTTTTCTTACACAAACATCATCCTGTTCGTTGCTATGGAATGTACGGCACAGCGTGTAGCGCGCCGATGTACGAAGCGCATGCGCAGTGGCCACTTCGATTCCGTTGTCCAGACAACACGTTAAAAAAACTGTTGCGGAATTCGCTGTCCAGCGGTCGATAGCGCAACTGCAAACCGCTTCCGCCGGCTCGGAGCTATCAGTTGATGGTCGCAGCCCAGTTAGTGACTGCTTACCAGCAAAAAATTTAAAACCATTTCGACCGTGTTTTAACTTTCACACACAAGTGTGATTTGCGTTTTTACTGTTTTACTATTTTATTCCGGTCAAACCGGCGCTGATTGGCTTCCTGTCAGGTTATTATTATCGACGCTTCTTCGGTGCGGTGTGTACCTGCCTCAGCTGGCCGGCTCAGAAAGGGCTCGCTGTGCGGAGAAACCTAAGTCACGGTTCCGTTTTGACACGGTCAAAGCTTCCTAGCCTGCTTTGTTCCGGAAAAATGTGCACGGAAGCTGGGAAGCAACAGGTCTTAGGCTACAACGCCTAATTCGAAGAGCTTTATTTTCTACTCATTCATTAACATGTGCTGGCCGCATTAGCCAACAGCACAGTTTGCGAACGCACGTTGTGCCAAGCGAAGCATGTGTTACTGCTACATGCGCATGCCGTCATCCTTTACTCGTACGGACGGGCACTGTGTTAAAAGATCGGTCTATATAGCTTCCTTAGTTTAAACGGATTAAATGGCAATGGGTCAGTTTTCCAAAGCAATTTTTGAAGTTCTACAATTCAGACAGAGCAGCAGGGAAATAACGCGGATCACCAAATATTAGTACAAGCCAGTTACAACATGTACGTTTGGCAACAAAACACAGAATTACATTAACAAAATTTCTTCTACTTTATCCGCTCCATCCATCGGGTGGTTCCCAGAACGGAAGCCGCGTTGCCTCGTTGGATTTCGATCGGCAGGCGCTGACGCCAGATTTCGCCAACGCCAGCATTCGGCGCGTGTCCGTGTCCCGTGTGGCCTCCTCTGTGCCGGTTCCTGCGCCGTCCGCTGATTCAATGGCCTCCTGCACATCTCCTTCATCAACGCTTAGCCTGTAAATATCGTTTCATCAACATAGAAAACATAACTATGGTTTGTAAACATTTGCACCGTGTCAATTAAAATCAGTATTATTTAAAAGAGGCTTGCGGCCCAGATGGCGCTAGCCAAAGTGAGTGTAAGCGGAAAGGAATTGTTGCCAAAGTGACCTTTGGCCATTGCAGACTGGTCGGTTAAAGATCACTGAGTTGCTGCCAGTTTCGTTCACTTTACACTTGATTTAAGCATAATTTAAATTTGTTTAACTTACCCATGTAAATTTTAATGATTAATAATTTTGAGAGCGGTTCCTGACTTGACACAGGTTGTCGACGAACGGAATGGCCAGTTCATCCTCGCCGCCACAGCGTGCTGCATCCCCGTCTACGCCGGCATCCAGCAGGAGAGCAGCGATGCAAAGCCGGCGCGGAGCACAGGAAGAGAAAACTAATTACATCAAGAAACCGTTGAACGCCTTCATCCTGTACACGATGGAGCAGCGCGCCCAAGTGCGAGCCGAATGCATGCTGACCGAACCGGTCATCGAATCTGCGGCCATTAATCGCATTCTGGGTGAGAAGATGGGTGTCCGGACTCAGTCGTAGTTGTCGAAGATCTTGTTTAGCAATGGCTCTTAACGTTTAGTGGCTCTCTTTGGATGACGCTGAGAAGACTAAGTATTACGCAATGGGCCAACAAGAGCGCAAAAAGCATGCGCAAACCTATCCCGGGTGGACACCTAAGGCCAACGCTCGGTCTTGTTGGCAGTGCGGCAAGAAAAAGCGCAGAAGGAAGAAGGGAACGCCGGATGGTTAGCGTCGCTTAGATTTCCTTATTTTTTCCCAAATGTTTTCTTAGGTTCCTTAAATTAGAAGTTTCCCTGGTTTCTTAGGTTTGTTATCTGTATATTTGCCGTAGCTGTTAACATCCTCTCTTATTTTGCAGTACCGAAATGTAGAAACGTCCTGGGAATCGACCGTCGAGCGGAATGGTGTACCCAATGCCGGTAAGGGATTTGCACTCTCTACATCTGCGACCGCACCCGGACAAATGGCTGTGCCACATTTCGGCGCACTCGAATTCGCCGCGCGTCATACGGACACTGGAACATTGCGGTTTGGCACTACACTGCAAGCCGTATGGTCGCGAAGAATGCGACGCGGTTGGTTTTACCGGTTTCTTGGTTGGTCGGTGTTTGCCGGTATTTGGTGTCTTGAGAGCGTTTAGATTTTCTTAGTTTTCTTGGCTCTTTTAGTGAGCCATGAAAACTAGTTGGTTTTTGCGGTGAAATGTAGCCGACCGAAATACCCAGCGGCTAGTTATCTTCGGCGAAATGGCGGGGTGCCCTGACAACGGTTTCTTGCCATAACGCTTGGATGGACTGCGCACTTCATGATTGGTTGTACATGTATCTTCCATTTTAGAAGCAGACACAGGTGTACACGATTCTCACAAAACGCAGCTCTTCCGCTTAAAGAGGAAGTGAGCAGTTTGCCTGATTCAACGCCGGCTGCTTCCTTGTCCGCTGTGTCCTTCTCCGTGCCGGCTCTCGCACCCTCTACTGATTCAACGGCCTCTTGCACATGTCCCTCATCGACGTTCAGACTGTAAATATTGTTGCATTCACATAATACATTAAACAACTAAACTATGTAAATTAAAACCAATACGAAGTATTAATTAAAAGAGGACTGCGCCCGCAATGCGCACTAGCCGAGGTGGTGCGAGCGGAAATGGCCAGAGTGACCTTTAACCGATACTGGATAGTTGTTTTAAATTGCCGTCTTTTGCGTCGTTCACTATACGCCGGATTTCACTGTATTTCAATTACTCATTCGAAATTAAGTTTTATTGTCGACATCGAGCAGGAGTCAAGCAACGAACGAGGCAGGAAATCCCATCAAAAAGCCGTTGAACGCCTTCATGCTGTACATGAAGGAGCAGCGAGCCCGGGTGCAAGCCGAATACATGGTGACTGACTGTATGGCCATTTCGCGGATTTTGGGCGAAAAGGTGGGCGTCAGAACTCTGTAGCGACTGTACGAGGCTTTGGTTCTGGAATGACTGTTTTATTTGTAGTGGAACTCGCTGGAGTGTGCTGAGCAGAGCAAGTATTATGCGATGGCTCAACAGGAGCGCGAAAAGCTGGCACAAACCCATCCTGGATGGACAGCAAAATACAAGCGCCGTGACAGCGCTTTAAAGCACTGGAAAATTGACGCTAACCCAGAGCGACCGTATCAGTTGAGTTTCAATAAAATGTATGCTCGAAAATAAGAACAATTCATAGCGCTTAAAATTTAGTATGGAGAATTTAATTTTTCTAGTGTAAAGATTGGCGACGTCGCGTCCATTAATACCGGCCCATGCAACCCACGAACTTGTTTTTATTTTGAATTGTGTGAAAACTGTCCTAGTGCATGGTACTTTCTTTTATGCCATTCTGTAGCCAGATGATTGGTATACACAGGCGAGAAAACCGTTTGTGCGCGCAACATCCGGTTCGGGAGTTTTGGCTGTTTGAAAATTCCAGAAAGTTTAAATGCATTCGTGTGTACCAAGAGTCTAATTAATAACCGATCTTTTTACAATTTTCCACATAAATGGATGTACGTCTGAAGATCGTTTTTTACCGAGCCACATTTGCAGCATTTTTTTCCATATTTTAAAATAATTGATGAATTCAATTTTAAAATGTGAAAAAAATGCCGGAACCGTGGTTCGGTGTGAAAACGATCTTCATG
Organism: Paramacrobiotus metropolitanus; assembly: GCF_019649055.1. Classification (NCBI taxonomy): domain Eukaryota; kingdom Metazoa; phylum Tardigrada; class Eutardigrada; order Parachela; family Macrobiotidae; genus Paramacrobiotus; species Paramacrobiotus metropolitanus. Next base: position 53,553 of record NW_026570379.1, on the reverse strand, counting down.
TATATGTGCGTTTACATGCGAAATTTAAAGTAGATCGGCCCAAAATGAGAGTTTTGGTACATTTGGTACTTGAATGCATTTAAACTTTTTGGAATTTTCTAAAAGTCATAACTCCCGAACCGGATGTTGCGCACACAAACGGTTTTTACGCTTAGGTATACAAATCATCTGGCTAAAGAATGTCATAAAACAAAACCAAAAAGTGTTTGGGAGCCCGCAAAAGTAAAGGTTTTCGCCCATGTACAGGAATTTAATACCATTTACCGAACCAGTTCTTTACATCTAATCTCCTATGCGTGGGCATCACCAGAACCGTTTAATTCGAAGCCTTCGATTTTTTATTCTAAATTTTAAGTCAGCTGCGCCTTCTACCGATAAATAACATAGTTTTCTAGACTAGTTATTATTTCCTAGAGAAGCAAGGAACGAGAAAGGAAATCACATCAAAAAGCCGCTGACGGCCTTCCAACTGTTCATGAAGGAGCAGCGCGCCCGCGCACGAGCAGAAAACACGCTGGCAGATTGTAGGGACATTGCCCAGATTTTGGGCGAGAAGGTCAGCGTCACAACTTCGTCGCGGTTGTTAAAAATCTGGTTGTGTAGTTGTTCGAATGTGTTTGGTGGCGCTTTTTGGATGTCGCTGAGAAGAGCAAGTATCGTGCAATGGCTGAAAAAGGACGTGAGAAACATGATGAGACCTATAAAACATGCAGAGCAATGTCTTGTTGGGACCGGCGAGCGGAATGGTGTGTAGCATGCCGGTAAGCAGTTCGTGTCTGGCACTTTCCAGATCTGTGATCGCACTTTTTAGAATTTCTTGATTTTTCCTGGTCTCGAAGATTTCTTAGGTTTCCCAGGTTTTCTTGGTTTTCATGAATGTTTTCTTAGGTATTCTTAGGCTAAGAAACATAAGAAACTAGAAAAACCAAGAAAGCGAGCTGATTTTTAAGTCGAAATGTCGGCGACTGAAATGTCTGGCACCTAGTGGTTCTCGGCGAAAGTCGAAGTGCCACTTCCACGGTTTCTTGCACTAACGGTTGCATGTAGTGTGTACTTTATAATTGGCCGTACTAGGACACATATGTATCTTGCATTTTAGGCGCAGAGACAGGTGTTCAAGATTGTCACAACAAGCAGCTCTTCCGCTCAACGAGCAGGAGAGCCGTTTGCCAGACTCAACGCCGGCGGCGTCCGTGTCCGCTGTGTCCTCATCGTTGCCGGTTCTCGCGTCGGCCGCTGATGCAATGGCATCCTGCGAAACTCCAGACCTCATCAGCTGGCTGAATATGTATCTGTCGTCGTCCGTGGGACCGTGTCTGACGTTACGAACCAAGAGTGTCATTGACACAATTGACCTTTGTTCGATCTACATGGATCTTTGAACCGTTTTGTGGATGTTTTCTTATGTTATCTTATGATTTCTGATGTTTTTACTGTGCAGTTCTGGGACGGCGTTACTGTACTGTGAAGGTTACAACGGAAGCAACGGCATCCTTCTCACTTCTGGATAGGACTGATGATGATTGGGAATTTGCATATTATTTTAATTGTATATTGTATCTTGATCGTTATTGGTTACATGGAAAGGAAACAGTGGTTTATGAAAGGTTTATGGCTGGTTATGAAGAAAGCACTTCCCAGGCTTTTTTAATCCGCTTTAAATTGTCCCATGTTCGTACCCGCAGTCGCACGCTTATTTCTGATGACCTTTCAGTATACTGCACAAACGCTGCTACGTCGTTTTAATACCGCAGTGAGATTTGCATAGCTGTCACCAAATGAGCCTGTCCAGCTACGATTCCCTTAATTCCATCGACACTATCCAACTATCTAAGTTCCAACACGCCACCCAAGACTATGTTTTGCAGTAATACGGCAAACTCGTGCTAGCCGCATAACGCTGATAACGCGTCCCAAGGGGAACCGCTAATACTAACAACGCGCTGCCAGTCGCGTGTGGATGCGTGGATGCGCATGACCGGCGCGTGCACCTGTTGTTCATGCTGTTGTATAACTAACTTTCATTTGTCATGGGAAGTGTATCGATAGCCTTGGGTGGTATGTTGGAAAGTGTGATAACGGAGAGGAATGTCCTTGGAAATGTTGTGAACTGAATGCATTGGCATGTGGCTAGACGGTCTCATTTTGTGGTAGTGTGCTTCTGGCGGAAATGTTGGAATCAGTCTGACTTTACGATCTGTGCAGAATACGGCTTACGGTATTAAACGACTAAACATCGTTGTTACGGCATATCGTAAAGGTCACAGACGTAGCCGTGTAAAGATACGGGTAACACTCGCTCAAAGCTGGGTGGCAGTAATACGTTCAATGGTTGAGCCATAAGTGCTGCTACCAATATCCTATAAGCCTACAATATTAATACGATGCTCTTACAGCATCTCAACTGGAATTGCTTACCCAGCGCTTCCAGGGAGCAAACGACTGTTCAGGTTGGAAAAGGATGCGAGGTCACGAAGCAGCTATGATTACGGTTACCACAATCGAGAAACACTAGTTTACTGTGCGGCCAGACCGATTACTGTTATGATTGTAATGAAACCAACGGAGCGTTTACTGTCATGCTCCAGTATACAGTACGTAAGCTACCATACCGTGTCAGCTGATTGGTAACAATATTTTATATGTTAACGAATAGCGTGCAACTTGAACTATACACAAATGCGGTAGTGCTTGGCTACTGCGTGTCGTTCTTGGGGAAAACAACAAGCGTCATGGTGTTGACGATCCATTCATGGACGCCCCAGTGCGGCCGGAAGAGGCAGTGGACGTATCCCTGGTCATCCAGGCTGATGGGCTGCAAGAGCAAGGTGGCGACGGCCGTCTCCCCGGGCCGGTTGACGCGGCCCGGGTCGGTGTAGGTCTTGACGGCGTCGTCGGCGGTGACCCGCGGGAGCTCGTAGGGCGGCGCCCACGGCCCACGGAGGATGCGGCCGTGCTGCAGCCACATAACGTGGTTGGGGAAGTCGCGGCGGACGCCTTCCGGGAGGGGCAGCCGGATGCGGCACTGCAGCGCGATGCTCTCGCCCTCGGTGGCCATCAGGTAGGTGTCGGCGGCCGCCGGCTGGACGAAGACGTCGCGGCGGTGCGTGATCCGCGGGAGGAGCAGGAAGCGCTGCAGGACGCGCTGGTGCAGTGCGGCGGGGTGCGTGGCGCAGTGCAGTAAGCCGGCGGAGGCCAGGCTGACGTTGCGGACACCGAGGATGAGGGTGTCGTTGACGCGGGTGAAGGCGTACAGCTGGCCGGGGGGCCCTCCTCCGGCGGCGGCTGCGGCTGGCCGGCTGCGAAGACGGGCCAGTTGTGGTGCAGCCAAGCCACCTCGCGCCAGTCCACGCCGGCCGGCACGCGGCACTGCAGCTCCGCGTCCGTCCCGAGCCGCGGCCGGCTGACCACGCTGTCCGCCACGATGGGCGTCGGCGCCAGTCCCGGCAGGGTGATGCGGTCGTCCTCGCGGTGGTGCAGCATGGCCTCCGCCAGCGTGCCGTCCACTAAATGTCAAGCCCAATAAACCGATAATTAAACCGCAAATCTTCCATTTTAAAACCGATCGATTTAATAATCGAGTTGAACATGACTGCGAAGTCAAGGTCGATAAAAGGATCGAAATATGAGGAAACCCAGAAGCAGAAGGGCGCGGAAGCTACCGAGTAGGTGTGACTTCGCTATTTTAGAAAAATGTGGGCCGGAAGATAACCCCGGAATCGAAACGGTCTCGCAGCGAAATGTCGCGCGCCATGGTGTCTTGTGGCAAAAGTTCGCGCTGCGAGCTGGTTTTGCGGCGAAATGTCGGCGACCAAAAGTTGTCCTCGGCGAAATGTCGCGGTGCCCTTGCAACGCTTTACGGCAAGAACGTTGGCGTGTAGTGTGTGTTGTTGATTGGTTGCACGCAAGCAAAAATGTACTCGATTCTCCCAAAACGCAGCTCTTCCGCTCAACGAGGAAGGGACCTTTGTGCCTGATTCAGTACCGGCTGCGTCCGGGTCCGCTGTGGCCTCCTCTGTGCCGGTTCTCGCGCCGTCCGCTAATGCAGCGGCTTCCTGCGCATCTCCGGACTTCATCAACTGGCTGAATATGTCTCTGTCGTAGTCCGTGTCTCACCGTATGAACCGGGAGAGTGCCATTAACGCACCGGTCAATGGTTTGGTCTTGATGGATGTTTGACACGTTTTGCGGATGCTTTCTAATGTTTTCTTATGCTTTCTTATGTTTTCATTGGGAAGTTCTGGGACGACAGTAGTGTACTATGCAGGTTACAACGGAAGCAACGGCATCCTTCTCACTTCGGGACATGGAAAGGAAACAGTGGTTTATGATGGTTTATGGCAGGCTATGAAGAAAGCACTTGTCATGCTTTTTTAATCCGCTTTAAATTGTCCCATGTTCGTACCCGCAGTCGCACGTAGGGTTGAAATCACAATTTCAAACATTTCACATTTCAAGCTTTAAATCAAATCATTTCCAATTCAAACGAGGGCCCGTTTGAAATGTGATTTTAAATGATTTGAATTGTGAAAATTTGAAATTATGAAACCGCGTGAAATGCATTTGAAACGGTTTGAAATGGGATAAAATTTCATTAAATTATTTTTTAATAAGGTTTGAGTGGAGAAAACCATGAAATCAGCTTGAAATTTCTTTCAATAAAGTGAAATTGTTGATAAAATCAGTGGAAAAAACTGTTATTGTTAACCATTCAGTTACGAGGTTCTACAATTTCATCAAATTATTTTTTAATAAGGTTTGAGTGGAGAAAACCATGAAATCAGCTTGAAAATTCTCACAATACAGTGAAATTGTTGATAAAATCAGTGGAAAAAACTGTTATTGTTAACCATTCAGTTAATATCAGGTTTTATACCGGGAAAAAATTTCGAAATAACCTATTAAAAAATTAATAAAATAATTCATTTTGAAATTTCAAATTTCATTTCATTTCAAATCAATTTCATTTGAAATCATTTCAAAAACGGCCAAAAGTCGTTTGAATTTCAACCCTAGTCGCACGGTTATTGCTGATGACCTTTACAGTATACTGCACAAACGCTGTTAAGTCGTTCTAATAGCGCAGTGTTGCATTCTGCAGCGTTGGTAAAGGGAGATTGATTTGGCATAACTGCCACATGAGCCTGTCCAGGACGACTGTTCATGTTGGGTAAGGATGCGAGGTCATGCAGCAGCTATGATTACGATTACCAGAATCGAGAAACACCAGTTCACTGTGCGGCCAGATCGCAGGCCTGATTTACTAGGGAAGCGCACCGCTGCAGGCTAGCACTAAAAGACCGAAGCGAAGCCATAAATTTCCGTAAGATGGTCCATTCTGAACAAAATCTTATCCTGTATTACGAATTTTCATCCTACTTTAAATTCACATATTTCTAGTCAACATTAAAATATGCTGCCTGTATTATGCAGCTAGAATGATTTGCCAACAGCCTCAGAGCGAAAGTTTACAGTAGAGCGTTTTAGGGAAGAAGATTGACAAAATTTCCACAGATAAAACAGGTCCACGTATAGAGTACAAGCAGAAAAAAATTTCAAATTGTGTTAGTATAAAAACAATAAATACAGTATTTCTTCATAAGGAGTATACAGAAAAGCATACGAATTACTTAACTAAGGAGTACAACGAGTACTTTTACAATGATAAATCTTATTCCGCCCGTAAAAATACATATTGACCCATTTAAGGGAAGTATGTCAGTCCCTGGTGCCATATTTTGTACACAAAACACTTCGTTCAACTTACAGTGCTCCCAAACACTTTTATGGTACCACAATTCTCCTTACAACTTTCCACCTGACATTCATTCATTATCGCTGACCAACGTGTTCATCAGATTTCGTCACTCAGCTAAATGATCCAAAATCTGACTGCTAGCTTCGGCAACGTGTGATTACATGGAAAGATTTGCAAAACTATAGGTCAACAGCACCTGGCCAAGCCAAACAAAAATTATGCTCGTTAAGGTACATTAGTAGCCTATTCCGGGCCCTAATAAACACGTTGCTGCTACAGTTGTTAAGTAAAGAATTTACTCATTGACTCATTTCGCATAAAAGGCACTAAATAAAATCACTAAAGGAAAATAATCAATAAGCAAAAGCCATAAATTACTACGATTTTCATAAAAGAAAAACGCAAAGTGCTGGAATCGGACCGCCTGCAATGCAGAAGGAACCGGTTTTCCACGTTGACAAAATTGAACAAATTTCAAATTTTTACAATGTCGATTTGTTTTAGTAAATACACAGCAGTGAAAAACACACATGCTTTCACATAATATACCCGTATGGTCGTTTGAGTGGGCCACTATGGTAAGTCAATGAGGGATGGTCGTTTGAGTGGGCCACCTCAAATATTTTTTTTCCGAAACCGATTTTCCTCCGGTTTTCTTCTTTATCTGACCATGCAAGACTTACCCTCCACAGAGTACTTGAAATTTTAAAAAAGGTTGAACCGTTCTTTTGCAAATGCGACGTAAAAAAATCAGTGACGAAAGCGCTTTAGCCACGCCACCGAAGCCACTGCACTACACCAAGAAAAATGTAGCCACTGCCACACATGTGCGGCTGTTGTGAACGACACATGTGCACAATTTCGTAACTCTTCAGTCCAACTTAGAAAAGTCAATTTTGAAGAAGTAAAGGCATAAATTAAAATAAAATCAAATGAATCTAACATGAATTACTCAGCAGCATATCAGCACTACACTAAGAAAAATGCAATCACGATCGCTGATGTGCTGCTGAGCAATTCAGTTTAGATTTATTTGATTTTATTTTAATTTAAGCCTTTACTTCTTAAAAATTGACCTTTGTAAGTTGAACTGAAGCGTTACGAAATCGTGCACATGTGGCGTTCACAACAGCCGCACATGTTTCTTGTGTAGTGCAGTGGCTTCGGCTTTCACTGGTGTACGTCGCATTCTAAAGCGGTTTTTAAAATTTCGCTCTGTGAAGGGTAAGTCTTGCATGGTCAGATGAAGAAAAGAAAAAATCGGTTTTTAAAATATTTAAGGTACTCAAACGAATCCTTCATTCAGATAAAGAAGAAAACCGGAAATCGGTTAAAAATTATGGCCCACAAACGACCATCCCCATATTGGAAAACGCACCTCCCTGCAACTGCTCCTGCACCCGTCACCCGGCTGGAGCTTAAACATGGTGCTTATGTACCGCGCCCGATCTAACCGTATTATCTACTTCCGTAACGTCACCTTCCAGCCGGGTGACGGCAGCAGCGCCATGAACCGGCTCCACTAAGACGGTTTTCCCCCCTATATAACCTCACACTACCCTGTAATAATATTATCGGCTTTCTGCTATTACGTAGTGCGTGAGCAGCGTGACCGACGGACAGATTAGTGCGTGACCGACATGACCGACAAAAACTCCTGTTATCTTGAACATAGAGGACCTTCGCTTCGCTTCGGTCGATTAGAACGCGTCTCGTGCCAACGGAAGAAGCCACAAAACTCAAATCGGGTTTAGAAATAAAATGGGCAGTTTCCGGTGAATGTGCCTGGTCGTGCTACGCTCAAGGCACGCTGGTCAGAACAGGTTGTCACACACGGTGAACCGCTCATACAACATTCATCCGCCTTAATATACAGGGAAACATGGGGTGTTCTCTCGCCGTCGCTTCCGCCCGGTCTTGTTGGAGTATCTGCAAAGCACCCGCATGGAAAACATTATCAATGAATTATTATTATTACTATTATTATTACCGAACAGCAGCAAACTCCATTAACGGGAATACCATACGAGGCTACTGGAAAATGTTTTGGAGCAGAAAGTTACCCAGCTAAGAAATCGAAACCAAGACATACAATCCTAAAAGCAGCTGTACTATCACCACAGGTTATGGCCAGATGAACACAAGCAATAACGTGTAATTATCCTTAATGACAGAATGACGCACTAATAATAGAAATGCGGCGAATAAATGAAGCAACGTTAACCAACCGGCAGTACGCTTCGTCCACCGGCTGGTATTCCCGCAGGACCTCCGCGGTCAACGGCCAGGGTATGCTCAAGCTCATTAAGCGTTCAACGGTTAGGCGCTCTTGCTTGCCATACTCCTGGCACTGAGCGGCTAGTTCCTCGCAGTCCAGACTGCAGACGATGCGGGCACACAGCGCCCATGCCAACAACGCTAATTGTCGAAACATTCTACGATCTCCGGTTTACCATAATATATTCTGGCTGTCGTAAGAATAGTTAGTTCTTTAAAATGTGCGGTGGAATTATGGCGTTATATACCGGCCGATGCTGTCATGGTGAAGGCATGCTCACCAGCCTTTCTAAATTATCATTCTGGTTTACAAAAACATAGCTGATAGCCGTACTTTACTAGCTTGCAGCAGGACATCTTCCCGGCAGAAGTGCCCCGTTACTGGGACAAACATTCTTCACGCGTGCAACTAAATTAAAACAGTAAAAAAATTTTAAAAAAAATGGGTCTGTTTCACTAGGTTGACGATGTGTGACATACAGGGCAACCGGCAAAAGTCTGTGACTAAGAGCGCAAATTGTGATGTATGAGCTGAACAACTACTGTAACGCCCGGCGTAAAGCGACAGTTGAACAATAGTAAATAAGGAAGTACAGATAAAAATTAATAATACGAGTATTAGTAAAGTAAGTAGTCATGTGCACTGTGCAGTAATAGCACTAGTACAATATTCAGTAGAAAATTGGCGGTAGTTGCTGGGAGTGGCGGGAGAACAGACAACACTGCCAACAGGAAGTTCCGTCGTGACGATCCGCACGGGTTTCGGGGATTCGACGCCACACGATGCCCCGGACCCGGCGACCTAACGGGCCAAGTGGGACGAGCGCAGCGATATGGAGCAATCCGCTGTACTTGTATAGCGAATTCCTCCACATCGCTGCACTCGTCCCATTTCCATACAACATAAGGAATCGGACTAGAACAGCGCCCGTTTCTGACAATTCTTGAAATAAAATCTTGAAAATTGCCCTTTTTTAAGGCAGGAATCTGGTGCTTCCAGCCATAAGAGCAATACACATTAGATTAGACTGAATAATTAGACTCCGGCCGATGGCGGTGTTTCTGCGTCTTTGGAGCTCGGCTGAATCATGGTACAGGTTTTGCAGTTTTGGTAAACGTCACTGTGCAATCATGACATCTGTGAAGCAGCTTGGAAACAAGTTGTTGTATTGACAACAAGATGAATCCATGTTTATGAGATTTATTGCTAAACTTGTGTTTGTGCTTGATGCGTTATATACAGCTTGTTCAACTGCGTATGTGTGTATGGCTTTGGCCATAACGACTGACAATCTAAACTTCTAAAAGATTGCTCTCATGTTTTATTGTCATACGAAGTTGTGAATGTTTATTGTCATCTGGTAAGTTACCAAACTTTCTAGAGTTGCTGCAACACGGTTGCCCTGAGATATAAGGTGTTGTTCTGCTGTGTATGATATCGATCATTCCAGCCTTCGGTCGACCATTTCCTGTTGCTTTCTATCTCATTGAAATTCCTGCTTGTTGTGTTATTAAAGTTATATAGTCAAGAACTAATGCTTTCCCTTTCCGTCAGCACAGTACCAGTATATTACGCAGTCATATACGGCACTCACCCCTTTCAGCTGTATTTTGCCGAAGTGTTTCGGGGCGAAATTAAATGACTTTTTCAAAATAAGTCCAAGATCAAAATTTATAATATTATGCTATACGATCTTAAGGGATTTGGCCCGGTGCATAGCACTAAATTCATGTAGATTAACGGGAATATTCGCTTTCGCGCACTTGCAAACACGTTTTAGGGTTGGTTTTTGACATTGTATAGCCAAATGATTTGTATACAAAGGCGTGCATTGCCGGCGCAACATCCGGTTGCGAAGTTATGAGCGCAACAAAATTGCAAAAGTTTAAATGCATTCCGGTGTTCCTAAAGTCTCATTATGGACCGATCCCTTTCAAATTTTGCACGTAAATGCACAGAACCATGAACATCGTTCTTACACCTAGCCAGACTTGAAGATTTTTTTCGATTTTAAAATTTTTGAAATTCTTTATAAAATTTGAAAAACATGCTAGAACAGTGAATCGGTGTAAGAACGATCTTCATGGTTATGCGTATTTATGTATGTGCAAAATTTGAAAGGGATCGGTCCATAACGAGACTTTTGGTACACCTGAATGCATTTAATCTTTTTGGAATTTTGTTGCCTTCACAACTCCGCAACCGGATGTTGCGCGCGAAAACGGATTTCGCACCTTCGTATACAATTCTTTTGGCTACAAAATACCATAAAAGCAATGCAAAAACGTGTTTGGGAGTGCGCGACAGCGAAAGTCCCCGTAAATGTACGCGAATTTGGTGCTATGTACCAAGCCAAATCCCTTAAGTTGTATTCTGAGTTTGTGTTCTTCGTTTTCTAACAAATTAACCCGCTGGGTGCTGCGGTCAGCTGCAGTCGGTGCGGTTGGCGCAGTATCCACGCGTTCATGTCGCGCAGCACGTGCCGGCGCTTCAGGGTGTTTTTATTAAACGCTTTTATTAATAATCATCGCGCAGTTATGGTAATAAAGAAAGAAACTCGCTATATTAATCACAGCAGCAAACCTTCCTTAAACTATCCACTCCGTCCATCGTGCCAAGGATAGATGCTGCATTTCCGCGCTGAATCTCCAACGATAGTCGTTGACGCAGAAACTCGTGTGATCGACGCTCTCCTGTGTGCTCCTGAAGTCTTTTGCCCAACTCCTGCACAATGGCGATAGCCGATGGGCACTAAGGACCCTTCGTTTCAAAGGCGATCGGAAAAAAAATGTAGCGCCTTTGCAGATAGGCATACAGTCGGGACTTCTTTTCTTCTGCTTGTACAGCAGCATCACCTGCCGTAATCGACGTAGGCGGGAAATGGGAAAGGGCCATTGTGTCGACGCACGTCACATCCCAGGCCAGACTCATTCCTCTTTTCCAGGCGAATGTTGTACAGCCGTCAGGGCGTTGATCTGTCATGGAGGACGTGCCGCGTGGTTCGAGCTTAGCAGGGACACCAGCTGAAGCACAGGCGCGGCACGTAATACTGTTAAGCCCTCCATGGCGCGCATGCCCACCAGCCGAGTAGCTGCATGATAATCCGTGGTGGCCCAACTTGTCAACATGTTTGTGACATTTGGTGCAGTTATGTGGCTCGCAGATATCCGCTCCCAGACGCAGGCCAATTGAAATTTTCATCGTTTCGTCGTCGAGTAGGTTGCCGATGTGGGCTGAAGGAAGTGCACTGAGCCAAAAACCGGCTTCCGGTCAGAACTGTGCAAGAAGGCGGGCTGTTGTCCACCGACACCCTGGCTTGTAGCGCGTCCGACGCGTGAAAATCCACCTGGGAAAAGGTCACACTGCCCCGGGTGCACGTCGCCGTGATCACATCCGGTGGCGTACAGGTTTCCGGCGTCCCTAGTGTCGTTCAAAGGACCATTGCAGGTCGCGGAGATCATCGAGGGTGCTTCGGAGGTCGGCGGAGCGTTCGGATTCACGCAAGTTTCGTAGTACGACATCCGGGATAATCGGCTTTCTCGTGGTCCTCCCGGACCGCCGACGGACCACTCGTGGCTGAAGGGGCACCGTCCCGCAGCGAAACCGGAACCAGGGCTTGACGTCCTCCGTCCCCAGCGCCGTCTCGTACGCCAAGCCGACGATCCCGAACGCCGCACAGCAGGCGCAGTCCGGCGTGACGTTCGGGCACAGGAAATTGTTCCCAAAGGTCACTGTCGACTGCCATGTCAGACTGAGGGTGTCCAGGACGCTGCGCGGGGAAAGGTCACATTGCCATCGAATTGCAGAGAGAACAAATTACCGAAGACGAAGTTGCGGGTGTCGAAGGCGCGTCCGGATGGAGATGGCTGACGTCGCTGTGGGACAGGTTCAGGATCCGGAGAATATCTGTATGTAACTGGTAGCGGTGTTCTGATCACCGCAATAAGAATCTTTTGACACCTCCGTTGATCGGCCTCCACTGTGACTATATAGACAGGAATGATCTCCGTCGATGCCGGTATAGTTCAGCCTTGCAGTCGGATTATTCGCCCAGCCACATCTCTCATCATCCCTGCCATCCATCCTCACGATACGTATCCACCAGACCGCCAACTGCGGCTGTTCACTCGCAACAAGATTTTATTCAGCACGTGCTGCGCGCTACGAAGTTACGCAATAGTATCGATCCGTCGCCGTTTCTCGCTGCTGATCCGACGAGCAGTTCCTTCTGCACTGGCGCATATGCATTTTCTCCGCACTATCCCCTTAGATTCCAGTTAAGCCGATTCCCAGTTTCTTCTCCCAACCTTGTTCCTTGTTGAAGCGTTCTTCGTCCGCTGATTCGATTGCGAGTGTTGCCAATACAGACGATAGTAGGCCTGGAATTGTTGGCTAGTCTGATTATGCTGGTTTCCCAATTGTTAAGTAACTACGGTAGTTTAAGAATAATTTTAACTATTCGTGGAGCGTTCGTTCTGCGTGGCCTTGTCTACCTGTTTCCTGACAAGTGAGTCGCACCATGGATTTTATGCAGTTTTACGCACTTTGACGGAAAACTAAAGCATTTTATGTGGTTTGCCAAATATGTTTTGTCTTATTTAACAGAAAGACGCTGCCTTAAATCAAAACGTCGGCAGCCGCTATATGTGGTTGAGCGCAGTACCTGTGCGGCTGTGCTGTAGAATACTCGTTCAGTTATCCGCATTATTTTTTACGTTTTCAAAGGGAATACATTTGAGATGCATAAAGCATGCTGCAGAGGTACGGTGGGATACGGCGGTGACTCAAAAAAGTAGATTAGAAAGATCCATGAAGGATACGTAGAGGATACTGCGGGATGCGATGGAATGCTATGGATTCCAGTCAAAACATATGCGCGGAAAAATTTACATGTGCTACGCGTGCCGTATTTAACATTTGAACACTGGATGTGCAAACATATCTATATATTGTAAGTACTTCCTTAAGCTGTCCCTTAACTTCCTCATAAGGCGACATTTACTTCCTTGTATGACGTCATTTCTTACTTCCGTAGCGGATCGAGGATTTTTAATTTTGTCTGAATTAGAGGGCCTTTGCTGTGCTCCGTTCGATTAATGAAATCCTAATAGTTTGTATCTTACAAGTACCAGGTTCAACTGTATATTCCATTGCAGGTAGCATGCCTTTGGGAAAATTTCTTCTTCTCCCTATATACAGGCCGGAATACTCCTTAGAATCGGACAGTGGTCTGTATGATCCATTTGTAGTGGATATACTGGGAGCGTCCGGTGCACTGATGCGTGGGTATGTCTGTGATGTGGACGAGCACGGCGTGTCCGTTCAACTAGACGCCCATACGGTGCAGCATGCCGCTTATGGTCATGTATGGAGTGTTAAAGACCCCGATTTCGATGAATCCACTACGGACCTGAGCTCGGGCGATATCGAAGTTCGCATCGACCTCCAGGACAGCGGCGTGGCGGCGTGGACGCCGGCTCGCTTGGTGGACAGCATTCGCTGGGCGGAGACCGAATGGTTCCTGCCTAGTTCGTGCGGGTATTCCGTCGTCACCGTGGAAGTGCCCCAAGCGGATGCCACCGTAGCGCACTACACCGTCATTGATGGACCCACCGCACTGACGCAACGGCTGCGCCGGCGCGGAGATCGCGGCCCGCTCGTGCCTCGTGGTGCCTTTCAAAAGGTCCGCGAGCCCATGTTCCGTCCGTCCGAGAAGTATCCGCATCCCGTGCGCTTTCTGCAAGCAGCGTGTTCCTTCCCACGATTCCATACATACTGGCTGCGAGACTCGCACACGATGCTGCTGGGCCTGCACGATGACTATATGGAGCTGCTGCTGGCCCCCGAGCGCGCTGAAATGTATAACCAAGTGAAGAACTACTACCTCGCCGACACAGGCCGCTATGACGGTTTTCTAGTGCGGAGAGCGACAACGGAATTTGTGGAGGGCTTGTTCGTTATGCAGCAGCGGACGGTCGGCGACATACTCGGTGGCTTAGTCTGCACCGTTCTACAGTCCGAAGGTAGGACATTCGAGCACTAGAACCAAAAATATATATGTACTGCAAAAGCTGGCAGTCTCACTAAAGCAACTATCAGCGGCAAAACTAGTAAAGCGATCACGATACTACAACGGCAACTTCTAAGCTGCCACTAATGAAGTGGGTTAATCCACCTGTACCACGATAAAACTAGGTTTTAACGGTTCGTCGGTGACCGTCGGTTGTTGCGCCGGTATACGCATAGCGGTCATTTGAAAGGCGACTATGTTTTTGAGCTTTATTGCTAAACTTGTGTTTGTGCATGATGCGTTTTATTACAGCTTGTTTCATTGCGAATGTGTGCATGGATGAGCACGTTATGGCTTTGGCCATAACGCATAACAATCTAAGAGACTGGTCTCATGTTTTATTGTCACCGTGAAAGTTAACGAACTTTCTAGAATCGTTGCAACACGGTTGCACTGAGATATAAGGTTTTGCTTTGCTGTGAATGATATCGATCATTCCAGCGATCGGTCTACCATTTCCTGTTGCTTTCCATCTCGTTGTTATTCCTGCTTGTTGTGTGATTAAAGTTATAGTTAAGAACTATTACTTTCACTTTCCGTCAGCACAGTATACGAGCATATTACGCAGTCATATACGGCACTGGCCCCTATTACGGTGATGTTACGAGTTAGCGAATTATTCAAAAGTCAGTTATGCAATTGCGAACATGTTAACCGATACCGGCGCGATTGTCAAAGTGCACAAACATTTTTAATCAGCTGAAAAGTCATTGGGGAAGAGCAAGGGCACGGGCAAGAGCAAGCATGATTTCAGAACATTCAAACAATCTCATAAGTCTAGAAAATCCACGTTAGAACTGGTCATCTCGTACAAGTACACACTCAAATGTTTCCGGTTGAACTAGCACCAATGAGATGTACATCTTCACTACAGATCTCATTTGTACGGCTACAATATCAATGTGCTTGGATAACTCTCTGATTTGCAGAGTTTCTTGACGATGAGCCCTACTTTAGCGAACTAATCCTGGAAATTCAAATCTTCATCTACTCCAATCTGGATATATTCCATCAAAATCTACTTAAAAGGTAAAAGGAGGGGTAGACATTTCTAGAGGTTCTATTTTGACCGCTTCTGGCGTCATTGCCACTACTTCCCGTTACCGTGCGTAAAAATAATTAAACGGTGAGCTGCGTTTACGAAGCAAGGTTTTTGCTACGAAACTAATTGATAAAAAAGCAAAATCGGATAAATGCTGACAATCGATTCTTCGCGATACAATAAAAATTTGGTCCGCAGACGGCACGTTAATTATCAGCTGTCGGTTAAGATACGCTGCTGGCGTTACAGGGTAAGTAAGGCGTTTCTACATCTGCTGGACTCCAGTATAATCCGGTCGTGTGTCATCCTGCCGGTGCAGCCAATTCATGAGGATGTGGGTCCCGATGATACGGACGCAGCATGCAGAACGTGGAGGTGGAACGGAAGTTTCGCCTGTGTCCACTTCCTGGCGCGAAGTGTCACGGAGCACTGCCGCGTTTTGTGCCTCGTGGGAGAGTGGGAATACTGTCTGTTCTCCTTGGTCGACTTACTGAAATTTCTGTCACTGAAGCTCAAGTGGCTCGTCAACACTGGCAATACAGACCTGTACATTAACGAACTGGATTTCCCCAGCCGACCAATGTCTTAACCGTGATCGAGCCGGATGTGTATATGTTGTTCCCTTACCAGTCTCCGCAGTTCCGAACCATATGCGATCATCTCCTGCTGCGACAGTGTGTGTTCGACGCGAAGAACTCCATTAACCTCCCTATAGTACGTCGTAACGGGGAGACAGGGGGCGTGGACCACGATCTGTACACCCGATACACAGACACCTTCTTTCTCAACGTGGCTCGTTGGTCGTTCAGTTTTGCCGGCACAACGACAGCGGATTACTCGGCTTCCTTTCGCCGAATGTTCGAAGTGTGCTGTCCGGAACTGGAGGCCACACAGCTGCATCGTCTGCTGGATGGCTTAAACGCTTTCCCAGCCCCCGAACATCTGCCGGAGGATTTACTGTGGGCGTTGCTAAGCGTCTCTTTTATGCTGTAAGTACAGTAGTTAGTTCGTTCTTTCTGCGTCTCTTTTACATTTCGTCCGCAACCACGGTTACGTATTAAGGCCGCCAAAAACATTATCAGTCGCGTAAACTTGAACCATATTAAATCAGTAACAACTTCTTAGAAAAATGTTTTCCTCACCAAAGGTTTTGGATATTTCAGTCTAGTTAGCGCTGTAACTGTTATTAATTTTCGAAAGACTTCTGCGTAGACCGGTGTGCTAAATCACCGGAGTAGGCGTAAGTGATCTAACAGAGTATCTTATTACGCTTTTACGCTGCTTTCACTGGAAGACAACAACTCAACTGATGACCGATAACGCTGCTAGGTGAATACAAGAAAAACAACTACTAAGCGGAAATTGCATAAAAAACATTCAACATAATTATAATTTCGCGACATGACACGTAGTATTGACTCGTTGTACAACATGTACAGTTGTACGTTACGCATTTACAACGCAACAACTGGGTGAACGGTAAAGGGGTTGTTAAACTGTTTGTAGGTGGAGCAGTCCGCCTCCCGATACCATTGAAGACATCCAGACGGCCCTTCTGACAGAATCGCCTCAGCGAAAACTGGTGACCCAGACGCTGCATTTATTACCATTTTTGCAGTAAATGAGGTAAAGAGACGTACACACTGCAGTAAAAGGGGCCCTGGAGCCCCAGGCTGGTTAACTGTTTCCTTCCATAAGCTTTTACGAGTTACGAGCTTACGACGCTCATTTTATCTAAAAGCATTACATGAACCCGGCAATTACGTATAACCCGGCATTCCGTCTGTTATGCTTACTTAGACTGACCTTTGTAGCATCCGCGGCGAACAGCGCAAATTTTGCGATTATGGGAAATTCGGCCCGGTATGCCTTTCGTTAGGCTTACTTAGATTGACCTTAAAAGGGGCCTTGGCGAACGTTGCCAACATGGGAAAATCAGACTCGGCATTCCGTTTGGCATGCCTCCTGAGATTAACCTTTAAAGCACCCTTGGCGAACTGTTAGAAGGTGGCGAATATGGCAAAATCCGACCTGGTAGGCCTGTGATTAGGCTTACTTAGACTGCCAGTACCTCTCCACTGGCGAACTGTGCGAATGCTGCAAATACTGGGAAATGCCATTTCCAGTACCTGCAGCATTCGCACAGTTCGCCTAAACAGTTCGTCTAAACAACTATGCTCTGTTTTTTAAACTGTTATCCTGATTGAAATCTATTTTTGCAGTTGACTCAACTTTGTTGTACTGATTTGCACTTTAAACTTTAAATACAAAGTTGAAGGATTATCATCAAAATGGAAAAAGCAACTGTCAAAATAATTGGGTTCATCTGTCCAGGTAAAGGATTACCAGGAGATTGTGTACTAAGTACTATAGAACATGATGAACTCTGTATGCCTATTTCGTGCGGTAATATATTATTCTTGTTTGAATGTACAATATTAAGTTATTTTCGCGCGGCGCGAAAATAACACTCAGTTTTACTGCACAAATGGTTAGAAATTCAACAAAAATTAGTAATTTATACGGTTTTATGCAAACGAGCTGTTTTTTGTAGAGTTTCATAGAAAATTCTTTTGGGTTTTTCTTGATCAGTCAGCAAGCAAAGTGCGCTCAAAAGCAAGATGGCGTCCGGCTAAAAAGGTCAACCAATCACTTGCCATAGCGAAGGCTCTGCGGATAAATCGGCAGCTTTGAAAGAAGGCCGGCGTTTCTCTTTAAAACGTTTGCATATACGGCATCAACCTAAATTAGCGATAAATCACTGACTTCTATTTTAGCGCCGGGATGTGACTATCCGCTGAAATAATCTCCTCACAACCTGAAAATTGCATAGGGACAATTAAGAAGCTACTGCACTTCACACTGCACCTCTCCGGCGTCCATCTTTCTCCCGTTTTATTAAAATAAATATCTGATCCGAATCGAAGTGGGTAAGTCCAAGTAATTAAAGCTGCGCATAATCAGTTCATTGGATAATGTTAGTTGTATTTTTGTCAGCGAACCTCATGTATGCGCGTATGGCGAAGCACAGGTCTATGCAAGCTGTTTGGCCGATAGTTGGCCAGTGTCCAGCTTGTACAACGTTGTAGAAGCTTAAGAAAAGTTCAAAGCACAGATGATTCAAAAGACATATTATGCTATTTCACGGATACCGTAGCTAACGACAGTCTGAATGGTTAGTTGCAACTGATGCAGGCGCACGGCGATGGCTGCATGGATGGCGAATTCCCAGGCCCGTTTTGGTCTTTGGCAGGCATTCCTGTGCAGCTGTGTAATACTGCAGCAGCAGCTGTCCTTGTCGGCGGGATGTCCGTCGAGCCCACCACAACCGCAGAGGTCGCTGTCGTTCGACGCGGAGCAGCGCAAGGCGGGCCCTGACCGTGAGTGGCGTATAATAAAGTACTACAAGTATAGCTAATGCGATTTGTGTAATGGGTAATGGGTACAATTCCCGATCAGGATAGCATTGGGGAAGTGTTTCTGTTATAAATGTTTTCTAGTACTAAGTATGTCGTTTTAGTACTATAAGTGTTGCGAGCCTGAGCCTGTTCCGGTAATTTCAGTAAGTCTTCGTCAAGAGCATGAAATTTGTCTGACGCCACGAAGAGCGTACGTCACGCTCTTCCAATTCCACAATCCCAATACCATTTCCCAGTGGTACTGGCGCTCCCGCTCGTGTGTACTGTGGTTCGCAAGCACCGCTAGTAATTTATCTGTAGAGCCGGCGTGCTGTTTAACTTGTACGTGGTACTTTTCGTCCGCTTTCATTTTCAGCCGTAAGTATCTAACCGTTCCACAGGCCCGGCTTGATACACTTTTCAAGTGATTGTCTTGTAAACTAGCCATATGTTGGATACTTACCTGATGCAATTAAGATACTTACCTAATGCAATGTGCACTTATCATGCCAATAACTGGCTCTGTGGTAGTGAACGACATGCTGGCGGAGGCGTGGCTGAAGAACCGCCAGGATGACCGCATCACCCTGACGCAGCTGGCCCCGAGCGATACCGTGACGGACAGCCTGGTGTACCGGCCGCGGCTCGGGGAGAACGTGAGCTTCCCGTGCGAAGTGCCGGCCGGGAGCGATGTGCGGAATATGGCCTGGCTGCATCAGGACCGCACCGTCTTCGAAGCGGGACGACCGTTGGCAGTGCCGGCGGACGACTTGACGGGACGGTTGTATCGCTTTCTCCAGCTCAACAACACCCTCCTCTTTCAAGTCCTCAACGTCAGCCTGGCCTCCAGCGGCTCCGTGCAGTGCGTCGCCCTCCCGTCGGCCCCGGCCGCCTACGCGCCCCGCCCCCGCGTCCTGCAGCGCTATATGCTGCTGCCGTTGATCACGCGCCGCAGCGACATCTTCGCCCCGACCGACCCCACCCACCTGACGGCCATCGAAGGCGATCCGCTCGACGTGCCGTGTGATGTCCGTCTGCCCCTCCCGGAAGGCCTCCTACTGAACGCGCGCAACCACGTCATCTGGCGCCACAACGGCCGCGTCGTCTTAGGCCCCTCGGAGGCGCCGTACGGGGCCATCATGCCAACCAGCGGCCTGATGCCAGACCTCGAGGATACCGCCTCGTCCATGGCTAACTCAACCGACACGCCGTTCATCAACCGACCCGGACGCTTGATCCCCGGTAGGTCACGCTTTGAAGCCATCGCAGTGACCGATGCCGGACACATACAGTGCATGTTCCGGCCACACCAGGGCCTTCACGAGTGGATAGTCCACACGACGACGCTGAGGGTGTTGGCCAAGAACTAATGCTTGAAGAATCAACCCCGCATATGCATGTCTAATCGCCAGATAATCATACATTTGCCAGTGTCCCGTAGATATATGGATTCGCTTCATTTGTACTGGAAACTTCGTAAATCGTCAGTTGTTATGTTTTCTACATCCTAACAACTTGTTATCGTGGCCTGCTAAACTGCTGATATTATGTTAAACAAGAATGCGCGAGTTAGCGATCGTACAATGAATACGTATAATGTATATATATACGAGTAGTTGCTGCTGACAAGACGGAATTAACGACGCTGTTGACCGGAAGTATCTGTACGCGGAATGCGATCATGCTAAGAACTCTCTTTCTGCTGCGATTCTTAACACATGTCAAGTCAAGAAAATTCCTGAAAAAAGATATACATGTGACCAAACAAACTTACGGGGAGCGGTAATTCAGAAGAAAAACTGGTTTGCAACAAAATAACCTTTCAGACACAAGTACCCGGTTACCTGAACAAACATTTTTCAAGCGCGCAGCAAAACTAAAAAATCACGTACAGGCGATGATACAGTAGGTTAAAATAATAACTGAATTGCATCAGGAATATTCAGGATAAAGGGAATCTATGACCTGGAGAGCCGGTGTACATTCAGCCGTCTTCGTATGTATGTTACATGCAGCGCATTGGCACCGCATCAAGGCCGGAAGTCCAGACATAGCAGCCCTGATGCCACTTTTAACCGCGAAGTATCATGCATCTCACCACACTGCATGTTCCGCGCAGCAGGCGTCGAAACACTCGGACCTTCGAGACCAGACGCCTCCCGCATGGTCACCAAAGTCGGGAAGATGATACGACAGGAAACAGCCAAGATACGGGCGACGGAGTATCTTTTGCGCGGGTGGAGCGGATAAATTGAATGAGATTGACCTTTTATAACTCGTTTCTTTATTACTTTGTTATGTTCCGATATCTTGCGCCTTGTGTTCGATTTGACCAATAAAGATCTAGCGGATCAGCATTGAAATCCAACGCGGAAATGCGGCCTCCGTCCTGGGAACAGCACCCGCATCGGCTAATTTAGATGTGATGATGTGTATAATTAGGCCGCTTATTTCGGCTGTCGGCTGAGGCGGTGGAATTACTACATGTTTACTATGATAAAAAAATTGTGACCTTTGTAGACCGCCCATGAATAAGACGGAGAAGATACTTTACTTGGTCTCCTAACGACCCGATAGCTGGTGCGCAATGAGACTCGATGCTCTTATCAATCGTTTCCTCCCTTGCTCTCACGAAAGAGCCATGACATCATCCTGATGGAATGGGGTTCCCGTTTTACCTATGGTACGGTTAGTATACTTAAGTTTTTTTAGGCCCGTCGCATCCGACCATATATAGATACTGTATGTATCCTTTATGTATCCTACAGATTTTTCACTTTTGCCAAGTCACTGCCGTATCTGCGCAGTATCCTTTATGTATCCCGAATGTATTCCACTAAAAAATCCAAGAAACGTATCAGGATAATTGAAAGATACTCGACGAACACAAATAAGGAGGCCGTCTTGCACGGAAAACAGGGATCGCTTCCGGCAATCCACATCCGATTCCCGCCAGATCGATGCACGCTGGTCCTGAAGGATACTGCGGCCCCTCAAACCGGACAGCGGACATGTTTGCGTTTCGGCTGGCCATTTCATGGTCGTTGCAACGTCAGGGTGCGGGAGGCAGCGGCAACCGTGTGACCAGTGAACCGGCCGCTCATTTTCGGGCGGACCGCGCTGCCGGGACGGAGTACCTCGCGGGTTCGTGTTCACTGAAAAATTACAAGAAACTAAGGTTACCTACCGTAATAGGCTAATGCTAATAGAACATTGATATTAGACACTGATGTATTCACTCGGACGATTGTATAAGCGCTGCATTATATAGGTACAGTATTTTTATGTGTAATTATTGCGTTGCAGATGAATGGATAGATTGTGCTGGTTTGTGGGTACTAGCGGACTCGGTATTCCCGCGAGTGGTACGTTGGAGTTATGATACCTAATGGCTGTTCTATGGTTATCCCTTGCTACTGTCGTCCAGCTGCTGATGCCCTGTCGGGTGGTCAGCTCTCGGCGTTGGTGTTCCTGTCTAAATTCAGCAAGATTCAGTCTCACAGAAGCGCAGACGCAGCATGTTGATTAGGAGTTGACGCTTTTCATGATTTTCCGCGCTGTTGCGAGCCAATTTGTACAGCAGAAATCTTCGTGCGTTGCGGAATGACAGCGGTGGCTATATCCCTCGTGTTACACATTCCACACCTGACTACTGTTTGTGAGACGGCGAATGCACAGTGCACCTTGAATGCCTCACGGAGGCACTTTAGCTGCAGTGTGTATTCGTCGGAATCCCCTTGACAACGGCGTGAACAAAGTTCCGCGTTGTACGACGCGCCACTCGCTGCGCTGCATCCTCTTCCCGTCGACGGAGGTCACCGGCCAGCGGAGCCTTCGCAAGGGACAATCTCGGTGCAGCTGCTCTTATAAGAGAACATACTGGCGTAACAATTACGCTACCATTTATAAGGACCAACCGGCGAGGAAGAATCCCAATAAAATCGTTCCCAAGAATTACAAAACCATAAGAATCTATTCGCTGGAAAGCATTACGTCAAGTATATTTGCAGGTACATAAATTGGTGTTAAATGAGGAATCATGAAATTAAGTCGAATACTGGAGTTACTGATTCTGTATAGCATCTCCACTCGAGTTTTTGGGTCTAGACTCAAACTCTGACTCTCATTCTGACTACTAAAAGTCTGACTCTGATTTTGAAGGTTTCTTTGGTTTTCTTAGGTTTCTTAGGTTTATTTGGTTTCTTAGGTTTTTCTTAGGTTTCTTAGGTTTCTTAGGTTTCCTAGATTTTTCTTAGATTTGGACAGTCAGGGTCAGACTTTGAGTGGTCAGAGTCGGAGCTTGAGCGTGGGCCGAGTTTTTGCCTTATGTCAACTTGGCTGGAATTCACTGCAGGAGACAGACAGTGCGTAATATTCCGCTGTATACCGACTAGGTAACTGCTTCGGGGCATTTTAGGCCGACGAATTGAAGGTGATCTCCATATTATGTATTTCCCCTGGTGACTGGTCCACCGGTTACGTCCACTAAATCTCCAAGCTGACTGAATGTAGTACAGTCTGTACGTGTAGTACATTTGGCCAGCTCCAAGATTGAGCGGATTAACCCCGTAACAGGTAGGGATTCCGTTTGCATCCAGAAAAATGACGCTCGAAGGAAGATACGAACTGATGTTGGAAGGCTTCCAACTCTGCTCCTTATGAACGCATAGCAAAGTAAGCTCACTGAGATACGCTTTTATAAAGCGCAAAGTTAGAACCCTCCCGAACGACGCACGCCTTCTCATCCACTGGCTTTCGTCCCCGATCCCGGTGGCACTGGTGCACTGGACTGGCAGCTTCCAAGCATACAACCTTGCAAACCAGGTTGCCCATCTCCATGGACTTTCGGCGATTCCATACGAGATGGGCAACTGTTTGCAAATCGCGCGAATTTTCTTCTTCGCATATCCCATAAGGTTGCTCGCGATTTCTTTTCCACACAGGTTCTTTCTTACCTCGGACATTGGCTCATGGCACCGTGATTACGATACTACGTCTCAAGTTTCCGGAATACACGCTCCGTTAACGTCCTTCAAAACAACGTTCCCCGGGGGAATTTCTAGACTGTTTCTGGCATAATCGGGTATAGAAGAAGCATCACACATTTGCATGGCTTTGAAGGCTTTCTGGGCTGATCGGTGGCAGTGCAGTGACATAATCACAATAACTGCTCCATTTCCAAGCGGATTCCCCATAACAGTATCACCAAGGTATCACTAATCTCACGGACACAGCATACTGCAAAAACAAACGCTACACTCGCTACTGCCAAGATTTTCCGGATTCTCGGATGGTTGGGCACCAAATGCACGTTTACGTCCAATTAATATAAACGTCTCCTGTAAAATGCATGGAAACATATTCGTGGTTGCACAATAATCTACCGAGTTCTCGGTATATAAATGCGCTAGTACACTGTTTTCGGTCTCTAACAGGGAAACAGACCTGACTGATTTTAATACCCCATCCTCGTACGGTTTGTCAATATGTGTCATAGTTCGCAAACGACTGTCTGCAAAATCACGTGTTGTATCAAGGTCGATAACTCACACTTGCCTGCACTATAGGCATTAGACTATAGTTAGTGTACGAGGCAATTATGCACCATTTTGCACTCCTAAGTCCTAATGCAGCTCCCTAAATAATAGCTTTTACTCATAAAAGAGGAGAAAATGCATAAAAATAGGCTATAACTTTACAACAGAGACAATGATAATCCAGACCGAAATCCGTTAACAAGAGCATATGTATAGATCTTCCGCATGGGTTGTTGCGGCTGGGGTAGTGAGCGGTGTTCACGGAAGCTGGAAACATCAATATACTTACGTATCCTTTTACGGTATCTGCTGTGTTTCCCGCATGTGTAACTACTACAGAATGATACTGTGGAATTTCTTAGGTTTCTTAGGTTTTCTTATGCAAACGTAATGCGGTTCGTTGCTATGGGATGTACGACTACAGCATATAGCGCGCCGATGTACGAAGCGCATGCGCAATAGCCACGTCGATTTTGTTGTCCTGACAACACGTCAGAGAACAACACTCCTTCGAAATTCTCTGCCCATCGGTCGATACAGCAACGGCAAACCACTTCAGCTGGCTTGTAGCCATCAGTTGATGGTCGCAGCCCACTTAGTTAATGTTTAGTTCCCACCTTGTTTTAACTGTCCCACATCAGTGTGCTCTGTGTTTTTACTGTTTTACTGTTTTATTCCCCTCAAACGGCCGCTGATTTGTGTCCTGTTAGGTTATCATTGTCGCCGGTTCTTCGGTACCTGGAAGTCTCAGCTGGCCGGCTCAGAGTGAGGAGAGACGTAAGTCACCGTGCAGTTTTGCCGCGGCAGATTTCCCAGATTTCCCGCGGCAAGATGTTCTTGGAAGCTGGGAAGAATTCGCGCCAGCAACAGGTTGCAATACAATAACGTCTAATTTAAAGAGCCTAGTTTTCTGTTAATTAACAGAAAATTAATCTGCTGGTCGCACTAGCCAGCAAAGATGGTTTGACTTTTCTGTACAGCAAAAATTCCCAATCTGTGGAATGATTACTGGGATAATGATCCTTGCAACGGGATGTTTGCCCGTTTGCCGTCACTAGCTGTATTCCGGAATCGAAAAATTGATGGTAACAACAAAGTCGCTTAGTGTACCGGTTTTCAAAAATTGATTTTTTATTTTACCATTGGTTGCTTGGAATTACCGGGTTGGATTTCGATTTTTTTTTAGGTATTCTTAGGTTTTCTTGTTTCTTCTTAGGTCTCCTCGCGTTGTCTTCGTAGTTGTGTGGAATATGGACTAGTATGGAATATCTGAAATCCATTGCAACGAATCTGGAAATTCTACTGTCGAAATATGGCGAAACCCAGAAGCAAAAGGGCGTAGAAGCTACCGAGTAAGTGTCACTTTGTTGCTCTAGAAAATCGTGGACTGAAAGTAGCGTGGCTGAAATGAGAACGGCCGAAGTGACCTTTAGCCCCCGCTGGCTCGTTGTTTATTTACTTATTCCATTTACTCACGCGAATTTATTTTTATTGCCGATGTCGAACAGGGAAAAAGCCAAGAACGAGACAGGAAATCGCATCAAAAAGCCGTTGAACGCCTTCATGCTGTATGCGCAGGAGCAGCGCGCCCAAGTGCGCGCAGAATCCATGCTGACCGAAATTACGACCATTAACCGGATTCTGGGTGAGAAGGTGGGCATCACAACTCCGTCGCGGCTGTAGAGATTCTTGTTTTGCAATTGCTCTTAACGTTTAGTGGCCCTCTCTGGATGGCGCTGAGAAAAGCAAGTATTACGCAATGGCTAAACAGGAGCGCGACAAGCATGCACACACCTATCCCGGATGGACAGCGAAAGACCACTGGGCGCTGCGCCGGCACCGGAATCCGAAGCGTTTAAGGAAGGAGAAGGCGGCAGGTAGATTCGTTGACGTTTTATCAGCTTTCTTAAGTTTCCTTTGGGTTTCTTAAGTCTATTTAAATAATAATATCTTCTCTTCATATTTTCGGCAGATTTTAATATTCTTTTTTATTTGGCAGAACCGGAAAAATGTCGAGCAGTACTGGGAATCGAGCGCCGAGCGGAATGGTGTAAAGGATGTCGGTAAGCGTTTATGGCGGAGGCGGATGCATGGTTTTGCCGGTTCTTTATGTGTTGCTAGTGTAGTTTCCATACGCTTCGCTCGATTATTTGGTTGTATCTTGAATTTTAGCCGCAAGAAAAAATGCATACGATTCTCACAAAGCGCAGCGTTACCGTTCAACGGAGCAGAGAGTTGTCTGCCTGATTCCACGCCGGCTGCGCCCGTGTCCGGTGTGACCTCATCGTTGTGGGTTCCCCCACCCTATACTGATTCTACGGTCTCTTGCGCATCTCCTTCACCGACGCCTAAACGGTAAATATTGTTTCATTCACATAGTACTGACATAATTGTGGCTTATATGTATTTTGATCGTGTGAATTAAAATCGGTAATAATAGTTAAGAGACGACTGTGGCCGAAAGGTGCGCTAGCCGCAGTAAGTGTAGGCGGAAACGAAATGTGGCCAATGTGACCTTTAGCCTTTGCTGGCTAGTTGTTCGAGGGAAGTTGCCCGGTACTTGGTACCAAATTTGTGTATATGCACCAAAACTTTCACTTTCGCACACTCCCAAACACTTCTTGGCTTTGCTATATGACACAGATGATTTGCATACATAGGCGTGAAAACCGTTTGTGCGTGCAACATCCGGTTCGGAAGATCAGCTGTAAGAAAATTCCAAAAAGTTTAAATGCATTCTAGTGTACCAAAGGTTAGGTTATCAAACTAATCTTCTCCAATTTTTCCACGGAAACGCACATAGAAGTATGCATGAAGGTCGTTTTTTCACCGAACCACGGTTGCAGCATTATTTCAAATTTTAAAATAAATTTCAAAATTTTTGAAATTTATTTTAAAATTTGAACAAAATGGTGCAACTTTGGTTCGGTGTAAAACCATCTTCTTACTTATATATTTTTATGTGCAAAATTTTTCAAAATAAGACTTTTGGTACACCGGAATGCATTTAAACTGTTTAGATTTTTTCGTACAGCCATAACTCTTGAACCGGATGTTGCACGCACAATCGGTTTTCACGCTTGTATATATAAAATCATACAATTATTTAGTCCTTATAAGAATTTATTCCATATACCCGTTTGAATTTTATTGGTTAACAATTACGAGAGCGATGGTGATTGGTCACAGGATGTCGACGAATGGAATGGTCAGTGCATCGTCGGCACAGTACCGTGCTGGTTCCCCGTCTTCGCCGACATCGAGCAGTGGAGAAGCAACCAACGAGAAAGGAAACCGCATCAAAAATCCGTTGAACCCCTTCCCGCTGCACATGAAGGAGCAGTGCGCCCAAGTGCGCGTCGAAGACCGGCTGACAGAATTTGCGGCCATTGATCGCATTTTGGACGAGAAGGTTGGCGTCGGAACTCCGTGGGGGTTTTAAATAGCAGTGTTTTGTCATGGTTTCTTTTTTAGTGGCGCGCTTTGAATGGCGCTGAGCCGAGCGAGTGTCATGCAATGGCCCCACAAGAGCGCGAAATGCACACGGCGCTGACCTATCCCGGACGGACAGCTAAGGTCAACTACGCTCTGTCTCGTGGCCACTGCGGGAAGAGGCGCATACGGAAGAAGGAGAGGCAGGATGGTTAGCATCGCTTAGGTTTTCTTAGGTTTTCTTAGGTTTTCTTAGGTTTTCTTAGGTTTTCTTAGGTTTTCTTAGGTTTCTCAGGTTTTCTTGGTTTTCTTAATTTTTTTAGGCTCGCTATCTGTATATTCGCCGTAGCTGTTAATATCCTTTCTTGTTTTGCAGAACCGGGAAAATGTAGGAAGGTACTGGGAATCACCCGTCAAGCGGAATGGTGTAGAGCATGCCGGTAAGATTCTTGCGTTCTCTAGATCTGCGATCGCACCCCGACAACTGGGTGTGTCCGCTCTCGAATTGACCGCGCATCATACGGACGCGGGACATTTCGGTTTGGGACATAGTTTCTTCGTGACCTTGTCACGATGACTCATATACATGCGGCCACCACGTGTCCGCCAAGGTCGAACGCCAAGGACAATGCAGTCATAACTGCGTCATAATTACTCATTTTTATATCATGACATCATAGTGACATCATAGTAACGACTAACGATCACACCCCAACCGGTCCCGATCCATATATAAAGAGCCCATCAAAGGCATTCAATTAAGTAAAGTATCGGTCGAGTATTGTTCTGTATAGTGAGCATTTCAAATAGTATACATATTGCAGTGGGCAATGGTTAATGGTCATTAAAGGTCATTTTGGAAGTTGTTGTTTGGTTCATTTGTAATCTATATAGGTACTGGTCATCGTTGACCTTTCCCATAGGGCTCATATACACACAACACACACTAGGTCACACACAGGTAAAAGAACTCGTCACACATTGTTGTGACAACCTTTTAACTTTGCCGCAGGCCGTATGGTCGCGAAGCAATCGCCATGGGACTCCGAAATTCTGCGACAATCTGCCGCAAAAGAATTCGACAGGTTTCTTGGTTTGTTTAATCAGCTTGACCTTTACAACAGTCATGGCTTTTGCGGCGGAATGTCGATGACTGGAATGTCTTGCGGCTGGTTGTCCTTGGCGAAATTTCGTTGTGCCTTTACAGCGCGTTGTTCTCTGAAAGTTGGAATGTAGATTGCACATAATTGGTTTTGTATCTTGTATTTTAGATGCAAGCAGAAGTGTACACGATTCTCGCAAAACGCCGCTCTTCCGCTCAACGAGGAAGTGAGCCATCTGCCTGATTCAACGCCGGCTGCATCCGTGTCCGAGGTGTCCTCATCGATGCCGGTTCTCGCATCGTCCGCTGATTCAACGGCCGGATTTCATCAACTGGACTTCACCAACACATCTCCGGAGTTAAACTGGCTGAACACGTACCTGCCGTTGTCAGTTTCTGATTTCATGGACCAAAACAGTGCCATTGACATTACGGACACCTGTTTTGACGTCCCGGATCTGTGACCCGTTTTATGGATTTTTTTATGTTTTCTTATGCTTTCTTATGTTTTTATTGTGCAGTTCTGGGACGGCGTTAAGGTACTGTACATTTTGAGTGTTTCTCTGCAGCTGTTTATGCGGGGAGGCATTCCGCTTTTCCAAAGCATGAATTTTGTGACCGTTTTCCTACAAACTCCCACTCCCATTGTAACAGTTTCCAAGATACTGTAAATTTTTGTGTGCTTTTAATCTTTAAGCGGATGACTGGCGATTTTTGTATAATTGTATATTTTGTCTTCTTTCTTTATGGCTGTAGGGAAATGAAACAGTGCCAACTTTTATGGTTGGTTATAAAAAAATCACTCTCGTGCTCTTTTTAGTCCGCTATAAATTCGGCGCCCTGGGAAATTGTCTCGTGTACATGTCCGACTGCAAAACATGGCGTTTGTGCTATATCTGTTCTCACGATCAAAAAAGAAGTTATAATTTATTTATGACGCTTAAGTTTATTTTCGGTAAGCTTTTGCTAATTAAGATAGATGATTAAAATTTTTAACATTGAAAAAGCACCCAAAATTATTAATGTCATTCAAGATCTTATGCCTGTATTTAATAAACACCTGTAATAAATAAATAACAAACACCTGTATTTAGTAAACACCTCTGTGACCTGTATTTAATGAACAGTATGTCCACTATAACAGTGCTAATGCTAGGTACATAAGCCAAATACAGACTAGTAGTCGACTGGTGTCGACTGCTGGTCAACTTCTGACTTCCGGTGACTAAAGGTGTGGTGATTAATGCGGTCGTTACACCAGTATCATTAGCAGTGCTTCCGCCGGCCAGTTCAAGGTTGTTTTGGCTGCCAACGACAATGAACGTGCATCTGTCCGGTCCGCCTCGATTATGGTTTGGCAATCAAGATGCAAATACTGGCATGTTGCGGTACGCCTCGCGAGGCAGTCGAGCCACAAACGGTAGCAACTAGACACGCGGCGCCGTGGACGCATCAAATCCAACCAACACATTGTCACCGACGCACCGTTGATTCCCGTGTATTGGTTGAGTCTGATGACAGTCCGTGGTATGTGGTGACGATCCGTGACCGGCGTGACGTGACTGTGAGGATGGAAGCGGCTCAGGTACAGCGACACAGTCTTTCAAGGATTTTCAACACTTTGCGCCGTGGTGCAGTGGTACTGTCTACGCGGATCTAACGACGTGGCCGGGGTTCGATTCGTCCATCGGTGCATTTTTCGGCTGTTTCTCGGTTTCCCTCGGATGGCGCCCTGCTTAGTTGACTATCAATATCCCGAAGGTATCCCAGCCAGCAGACATAGTCTTTCACCTGCACAGCCACTGTACTGTATTTCGGTAGCTGAGGGACTCTGCCAAGCCAGGAGTCGTCGAAATGTCGGAATTCACCGGTCTAATGCCCATTTTGTGCTACAATCAGAAAATGGCGCGTCGAAACGTTCCATCGTCGTCGCAGAGTTTATAAGCGATACCAAAACCAGGCTGATCTGGTTCTATCACGGTCGGCGAAGCTCCTCGTTAGTCTGGATTAACTTCGGCTAACCGGTTAAAACTTTTTTAACCATTTCGGTTAGTCGCCAAAGTTCCGCTCATTAGAACTGTTAACTGATTCAGTTGTAATACGTGGGTTTTACTGAAACAGAGAAGAGGCAGATCGTGCTGCATTTTTATTGGTGGTACATGATGATTTTACGCGGATGGTACAATGCTAGCATGCCTACAAGTGATACTGGTGGTCTGATCCTATCAGATGGTATGATTTCGATGGTATAACAGTGTAGAGCTTATATATTGTATCTATAAAGGTAGAGATAGATGGAAGTAGACGTGAATACCTAGAGGGTGTTCGCATAGGCGTCGGTCACAGACCTCTATGCTTTGATCATGAACGTGTGATCACAAGACTCCGATGATCACATCATGTTTCTCATCTCTATCTTAGTAAAACCCACGTATTACAACTGACTCACTGTCAGTTAGAAGTCAATCAGCGGAACTTCGGTGACTGACCGAAATTTCCTGAAAAATTTTAACCGGTTTTAACCAGTTAAAAGTTATAGGTTATAGGCTATAACTGACGCAGATAAAAGTTTTAAGGGATTTGGCCCGGTACATAGCACCAAATTCGTGTACATACACGGAAGAATTCGCTTTCGCGCACTTCCAAACACTTTTTTGGGTTGCTTTTTGACATTGTGTAGCCAAATAATTTGTATACATAGGCGTGCATTCCGTTTTTGCGCGCAACATCCGGTTCGGGAGTTCTGGCTGTTAGAAAATTCCAAAAAGTTTAAATGCATTCAGGTGTACCAAAAGTCTCATTATGGACCGATCCCTTTCAAATTTTGCACGTAAATGCACATAACCATGAAGATCGTTCTTACACGGATCCAGACTTCCACGATTTTTTTTCGAATTATAAAATGAATTTTAAAATTTTTGAAATTCATTTTAAAATTTGAAAAGCATGGATCGGTTTAAAAACGATCATCATGGTTATGCGCATTTACCTGCAAAATTTGAAAGGGATCGGTCCATAATGAGACTTTTGGTACAACTGAATGCATTTAAACTTTTTGGAATTTTCTAACAGCCATACTCCCGAACCGGATGTTGCGCGCAAAAACCGATTTCAGGCCTATGTAAAAACATTTTTTGGCCAAATACCAAAAAGCAATGCAAAAACGTGTTTGGAAGTGCGCGACAGCGAAAGTTCCCGTGGATGTACACGAATTTGGTGCTAAGTACCGGGCCAAATCCCTTAAAACTTTTATCTGCGTCAGTTATAGCCTATAACCTATAACTTTTAACTGGTTAAAACCGGTTAAAAAATGCGTGGAGACTTGGCAACATAAGCTTCAATTTCTTCGACAAGATGAGCTCGAGATTCGCGGTTATAGAAGCAAGTGTTTCTACAATTAAGATAATTAAGTCACACGACAAATACGATTGTTCGCAGAAGAGAGGTCACTTTGTTGACAGCGTTGCCCAAAGCTGCTGAAAAAGAATAAGGGAATAATGAGGGAATAAACACACGCGAATGAATGATGCCGTAGACTTTATTGAGTGAGAACTGGATAACCCGAACCCAGGTGCTTAACACCAGCATTCAATTGGAACGATGCAGCGTGCCAAACGGGTCTAATCGCAGGAGAAACGAGAGTACTTGGTGGAGTGGGCGATCTGCTGAGCTGTAATCGGACGGCAGGAGAATGACGCCACACCCAGCGAGGGTGTGGCCCGGAACAAAGGTCGTCTCCAGCGCCACCGGAAACGGTCAGTTAATCTCTGCTACCTGCCGTCACCGCGGGCGATGGAATGCTGCGTTAATGTTGGACGACCGCTCGTTTATGCTTTCCTATATTATTTTGTTGTATTGAGGCTGACTGAAGATTTCCGTTTGCGCTTCTATGGTCTCCTCAGACATATCAGTGTACATTGGATAGCTTCGGCTGGCGCAGACCCAGGGAATTTTTAAACGCTGTTTCCGCTGAATTTTTATTGGTTAATTCCCGTCTCAAACACGCCTGCCCGTAAACGGCAATCCAGGATTGATTTTGCCGGCATGCACACTGCGCACACCGCCACACACCTGCGGGATCATGGATTGCCGCCTGCTCGACATTTTGCGGGCATCTTCTAATGCTTTATCGTGTATTTCCGTCGGAATTCGGCATTCCGTCCTCACCAGCTGTTTTCTATTTCGCACGGGTACCATGCCTTCGCAACGCTCACCCATTACTGGCTTGTCTGCGTCCTGCTGAGGGTGCGTCGTCGGTCGTACACAGACATGTCTGTAAATTGTAATTAGTGAGTATGAAGTTAGCCCCGCCGAACTGATGCCGAGGGGACTAATTGCAGTGTTGTAATACCAAGTGATAAGCCTGTTACGACGGGACGACACGTATCGAGGGCTTGCTTGCTTGCTTGGTGCTTAATCAGGCACACTCAATTCTTTCCTGGGTCATTTGGTGTCGGCCCGCCTGGGCCACGTGGTGAAGAGGGATGAACCCGTAAAAGTTGCGTCTACTGTTACACTTCTCCAGGAATGATAATATTAAATATTATTCCTGGGGGATGAAATCGGAACCCGGACAAGATTCCTTCGAAGGAAAAACTGGGCCCTTTGTAAATTCGATGGGATTAAAAGTAAGTGCACGGAATGTAAATGCAGGTGTGTACAAGCTTGTCCCGTGATTTCTATCCCAAAGGTACTGAAAGCCCGTGTTTAGTGCGAAATGCGAACGTTGCGCTGTGAACGATTGCCATTATGTAAAAGCGATCTTCACACTTACGTGTATTATGTGAGTCTAAAGGAGATCGGTCCATAAGGACGACTTAGTACACCTGAATGCATTTAAACTTTTTGGAATTTTCTTACAGCCATAACTCCCGAACCGGATGTTGCGCGCCCAAATGTTAAAGTTTTCGTGCATGTATAAAAATTTTTTCCCAACTTATTACTGACTCATGGAAGAGAAGCGCCCCGGAATCCGCACGCGGACGTTGCATTTCAGCAGTCTGAGGTCGACCGCGCCACGGGAGCGGTGGAGTTGAGCGGATGTGGATCGCATCGGACAAGCGAGAATGCCGGCGTGACGAGTCCGCCGAATACATATATATGGCTTTCAAGGGCGTCTGCTAGTTTCGCGGAATCCAGCTGCTCCACTGCCAGCCAAGACGCTGTAAACGCAAAAACGGCGTTCAATGACCGTTCGTACATTTCCTTGTTATCCGGGCACGCTTTCGGAGTTGTATTTACCTTATCTCACAAATCACGATATCCTTTAGTATTCCTCATAATTTTACTGTGCTGTTTTATTTTCATTGGATAGATTTCCAAAAAACGCATGTCTCAAAACGTTGAACATGTACGAAATCGCCTGTACCGCAGAAAGGCCGCCACGACCGCACGGTACAACGTAATACAAATAACGCGGTACGGTAATCGGTAACACAAACCGCTATTACGTACGGTTCGTCGCCATGGAACGGACGACCCGGCGTGCAACACCGCTATACGAATAGCCACTTCGATGCTGTCGTCCTGACAACTACTCAAGAGAACGGTTTCGAAGTTCTCTGTCCACCGGTCGACAGTGCCGCCCGCTTCAGCCGGCCAGGAGAATGAATATTTACTTATAACCAAACATACATGATACAGATATATCGCTTTAACTTTTACCAGGATAGACTGTCAATATTGATCCATCAACATACAGTAGTACGTAACTGTGATTGATAAACAGCAAAGTTTACAATTAAATCACTTATAAGTAATAGTTACCAGAGGATTACGGTCGAAACGTGAGTGTAGCCGACGTGAGTGTAGGCGGAAATGCAATGTGACCGAAGTGATTCTTAACCATTCTTGCCGGAATAATTTGAGAACGGCTATGATTTGTCGCAGGTCTTCGACGAATGGAACGGTCAGTGCATCGCCGGCGCACCTTCGTGCTGGGGCCCCGTCTTCGCCGAAATCGAGCAGGAGTGTAGCAAAGAACGCTCTGTTCTGTTGTCAGTGTGGGAAGAAGAAGCGCAGAACCAAGAAGGAGAGGTGGGAAGGTTAGCTTCCCCGAGTTTCCGAAGGTTTCCATAGGGTTTCTCAAGTTTTCTTATGGTTTCTTAGGTTTTTCTTACGTGTCTTTAATATCGTGCGCAGCTTTTATGTGATTTCCTGTTTTTTTTCGCAGAACCGAAAAAATGTCCAGCAATATTGGGAAATGTCCGTCAAGCGGACTGGTGTAAAGGATGTCGGAAAGTAATAGTAGTGTTTAGTAAGAGTAATAAACTGTTTGTCTCATACTCAGATTCCCTCGAGCGCTGTCATGAATGAACGTTGGAATGTAGTGTGAACAGACACTACCTTGCATGTATCATGCATTTTAGATGGAGGAAAAAGTGTATAGGATTAACACAAAACGCAGCTCTTCCGCTCAACGAGCAAGTGAGCAGTTTGCCTGATTCAACGCCGGCTGCGTCCGTGTCCGGTGCGTCCTCATCGACGCCGGTCCGTGCGCCCTCTGCTGATTCAACGGCCTCTGGCGCATCTCCCTCATCGACGCTTAGACTGTAAATATCGTTTCATCAACACAGAAAGTAATTATGGTTTATAAACATTGCACCAATACAAAAGTGGGCATTAAAGTTGATACCAGCGGACTGCGGCCGAAAATGTGCGCTTGCCGGCGTCAGTGTAGGCGGGAATGAAATGTGGCCATCGTGACCTTTAACCGTTCCTGCCTGCTGCGTCTTAATTCTGCATTTATTTAGCCATAATTTGGAAATAGCTTCATTTACCCATTTACCCATTTGAATTTTATTGGTTAATAATAATTTATTTTGAGAGCGATTGTGATTGAATCACAGGTCTTCAACGAATGGAATGGTCAGTGCATCGCCAAAACGTGCAGCCAAGGAAGAGAGAACCAATCACATCAAACAGCCGTTGAACGCCTTCATCCTGTATTCGAAGGCGCAGCGAGCCCGAGTGCGAGCAGAACCTGGCATGGAACATACGGCCATTAATCTTTTGGCCGAGAAGGTGGGTGTCCGAACTCCGTCGTGGTTTCCAAAAACACCGTGTTGGGTGATGGTTCCATTGTGTAGTGGCACTCTTTGGATCGTGCTGAGAAGTGCAGGTATTATGCATTGGCTGAACAAGAGCGCAAAAAGCACGCGCAAACATATCCAGGATGTTCTGCTAAGGACAACTACGCTCGGTATGATTGTCAGTGCGAGAAGCGCATATGGAAGAAGGAGAAGCATGACGGTTAGCATATATTGCTTAGGTTTTCTGAAGGTTTTCTTAGATTTTTTTCAGGTTTTCGTAAATATTCTTAGGTTTCCTTAGGTTCGTTATCGGCATATTTGCCGTAGCGTTTAATATGATCCCTGTAGTGTAGTGGCTACGCGCCATATTAGCGCGTAGCAACCCGCATGACTGTGTTGACCTGTAGAGGACGCATTTTATGTGGTACTACGAGTATTTCCATTATTATCATTATTACTCAGTATCTATCCGGCCAGAGTGGCACAATAAACATCTGTGCCAAGACGTGACAATTGGCGTGAAGTGTAGTATTCTCTGAACTCTGAAGCGGGAAAGGAGAAGAGGAAAGCGAGCGCTATATAATAAGAGATCGAAAATGACGACCACAACCGATCAATTGACCAAGTTCAATCCGGAAACCATGGACTGGAAGGCGTGGAAGTTTTGTATGATAATTATACTGTGCTGACCGACCTTCATACGGACAAGCACCGTGCCGTGCTAATAAACAGTCTGGACACGAAGGCCCTGCAGCTTTTAGTTTCGATGTGCAAACCCAAGATGCCGTCCGACTTCACACTGGGTGAACTGGTCACGAAGCTGGAAACGGCCTACGCCCCGTACACAAACCAAATAACCGAGTGGGCGCTGTTCTTCAGTCTTCGGCAGGACGAAAAAGAAAGCCTGGTGGACTTCGCGACACGTTTACGTGACAAAACGATCCTATGCGACTTTCCGGCAACAGTGCTGGAGAAGAATTTAAGTGCTGTGCTCGTGGCAGGCGTCAAAAGCGACGCAACAAGACGCTACCTAATGCTGCAAGAGCTGAAGACGTTCGACGCCGCCCTCCAAATTGCTATCAAATATGAAACAAGCGTGAAAGAGGCGAGAAAAACTAATGTGGAAGAGAATGTGGTGAACAACATTAAGAAGCGAGAAATAAGAGTGAAGAAAGAGGAGAAGAGCAGTAGAGAAAAGAGACAGGAAGAGAATGATGACGAAAGTGGAAGTGAAGAAGAGATGCCGTCCCGGCGGAAATGTAAAAGATGTGGATCCTGGCGGCATACGCCAGAAGAATGCTGGTATAAAAACACCAGATGCAATGGTTGCGGCATGAAAGGCCATATAGAGAGGGCATGCCAGCAGAAGGACAACAAGAAGAAGGAAAAGGTCAATACCGTCTACAATGTCGAGGAAGATTATTTCGACATTTTGCCATAATGTTCTGCTTTTTCACTTCATTTTAAGGGTGAAGATGTAGTGTAGTGGCTACGCGCCATATTAGCGCGTAGCAACCCGCATGACTGTGTTGACCTGTAGAGGACGCATTTTATGTGGTACTACGAGTATTTCCATTATTATCATTATTACTCAGTATCTATCCGGCCAGAGTAGCACAATAAACATCTGTGCCAAGACGTGACAATCCCTTATTCTGCAGTACCGAGAAAATGTAAAAAAGTATTTGGAATCGCCCGTTCAGCGGAATGGTGCAAAGCATGCCGGTAAGGGCACTTGCGCCTGATGTGCGAACTCACGCGGACCAATGGGTGCGTGACATTTCGCCGCATTCGAAATCGCAGGCGGTATGGTCGCGTCGTCGCGAAGCACTCGCCTTTGGAGTATGCAATTCTGCGACATTTCACAGCGAAAAAATTCGATGCGTCTAGGTTTTACAAGTTGCTTAAGTTTTTTGGTTTGTTGGTTTTCAGGTTTATGGTCTTTTGTTTTCTCAGGATTTCTTTGGTTTTTAGATTTCTCAGGTTTTCTTGGTTTTCATGGCTGTTTTAGCAAGCTCACTAAGCCGTTTGTCATAGCTATTCTCTATTCTCGTACTCGAATTGTCGCGGCGTCGAAACTCCCTCGCAACGAACGGTCGTGCTGATCAAACCTCGTGTGAAGAGAGTTAGTGGTGCGCGTTGGTTTCGGCGACTAAAATGTCCTGCACCTGGTTGTCCTCGGGGAAATGTCAGGTTGGCCTTGCAACGCTTTGTTACTATAACGTTAGAATGTAGTGTGTACTACATAATTGGCTGTACATGAATCTTGCATTTCAGACGCAAGAAAAAGTGTATAAGGTTCTCGCAAAACGCAGCGTTACCGCTCAACGAGAAAGAGAGTGGTGTGCCTGATCTTACGCCGGCGGCGCCCGTGTCCGCTGCGGCCCCATCGATACCAGTTCTCGCGCCGTCCACTGATTCAACGGCCTCTTGCGCATCTCCTTCGTCGACGCTGGGACTGTAAATATTGTTTCACCGACAAAACAATTAGATAATCAACATCTGCACCGTTGGGAAAGTGTGAATTAAATCAATAGTACTTTGTAATTACCAGAGGATTGCGGCCTAAGCGAGCGTAGGCAGAAATAAAATGTGGCCAAAGTGACCTTAAGTCGTTGCTGGCTGGTTGCTTAAAGACCATTCAGTTGCTGCCTGTTGCGTTTACCTTACACTTGATTTAAGCATGATTTTCATTTATTCCACCTGCTCATTCGAATTAATCTTTATTATGGAATGGTTTTGACTTGACACAGGTTATCGACGAATGGAACGGTCAGTGCATCACTGGTGCCACATTCTGCTGCTTTATCATCTGGAGCGAAGAAACGCCGGCGCGCACCGAAGAAAGAGAAACCAAACCACATCAAAAAGCCGTTGAACGCCTTCATGGTGTATTTGAAAGAACAACGAGCCCAAATGCAAGCCGAATGCATGCTGACGGGTTCTTTGGACATTGCACGGATTGTGGGCGTCCACCACGCGATCGCGGTTGTACAAAATCTGGTTGCATAATTGATCTTCTAGTGGCAATCTTTGGATCGCGCTGAGCAGAATAAGTATTATGCAGTGGCTGTGCAACACCACGAAAAGCATGCTAAAGCCTATCCAGGATCGACAGGTAAGGGCAGATATGTCCTGAGCGGGCGCGGGAAGACGAAGCGTTTAAGGAAGAAGGAAATGCCGGAATGTTGAGCTTCGCTTATGTTTTATTAGGTTTCTTATTTTATCTACATATTTTCCGCAGATTTTAATATCGTGCTTCCGGCTGCAGAACCGCAAAAATGCAGAGCAGTGTTGGGAAGGGACCGTCGAGCGGAATGGTGTACAGCATGCCGGTAAGCAGTTCGTGTCTGTGATCGCACCCAGACTGTTGGATGTCTGACATTTCGCGGCACTTAAAGGAAATGGCCCGGTATTTGGTACCAAACTCGTGTACATGCACGAAATCGTTCACTTTCGCGCACTCCCAAACCCTTTTTCTCTTGTTTCATGACATTCTGTAGCCAGATGATTTGTATACACGGGGCGTGAAAACCATTTGTGCGCGCAACATCCGGTTCGGTAGTTGTGGCTGTTAGAAAATTCCAAATAGTTTAAATGCATTCAGATGTACCAAAGTCTTATTATCGACCGATCTTCTTGAAATTTTGCCTGGAGACGCACATATGCATGAAAATCGCGTCTAAACCGAACCTCGGTTCTAATATTTTTTTCATATTTTAAAATGAATTTTTAAATTTGTGAAATTTATTTTAAAATTTGAAAAAAATGGTACAACTTTGGTTCGGTGTAAAAACAATCTTCATGCATACA
The DNA here is from genome assembly GCF_019649055.1 of Paramacrobiotus metropolitanus. Classification (NCBI taxonomy): domain Eukaryota; kingdom Metazoa; phylum Tardigrada; class Eutardigrada; order Parachela; family Macrobiotidae; genus Paramacrobiotus; species Paramacrobiotus metropolitanus. The sequence goes on along the minus strand of NW_026570379.1, from coordinate 14,092 downwards.
TGGATACATGTGCAAAGTTTAAAGAAGATCGGTCGATAATGAGACTTTTTGTACGCCTGAATGTATTTAAACTTTATGGAATTTTCTTACAGCCATAACTCCCGAACCGGATGTTGCGCGCACAAGCGGTTTCCGCGGTTATGTACCTATACAAATCATATGGCTGCAGAACGTCATAAAACAAAGCAAAGAAGTGTTTGGGAGTGGGCGAAAGTGAAAGTTTTCGTGTATGCCCATGAATTTGGTATTATGTACCGGGTCATTTTCCTTAAACATGACGCGCGAATTATTTCGCCGCGGGACATACGAACTCTGAAACATGTCGGTTTGGGGCATTTTGCTTTCAGACGTAGATTTCTTACGATTTCTTGGGTTTCCTGGTTTGGCTTCCGCATGTTTACAGTTTGCCTGGCTGTGTTTAGTAAGCCTAATAAACTGTTCGTCTGCTCAGGTAGTACTCGTACACGGTAGCACGTTAATTCGCCGACCTACAATTCGCTGCCCGACAATTTGCTGACCGACATGTTGCTGACTTACACGATCACTGAACTACAAAATGTTGACCGACAATTTGCTATTCTGCTAACTTGTTGACCGACGTTTTGTTGAAACATTTTTGCTGGCCGACAATTGGCTTTTCGGTTCGACGCGCTGATTTTTGAGTTTTTCTCGATTTCTTGTTGTTTTTTCTTAGGTTTCTTAGGTCTCTCACGTCAGCAAAATGTCGTCAACAAGTTATCGGTGTTCACAAAAGTCGTTCAGCCAGGTGTCGTTCAGCGGTTTGCCGTTTCAACAAACTGTCGGGTCAATATTTCGTCGGTCAGCAGAAAGTCGTCAGCAAGTTGTCGGTGTGCCCTCGAACACAAATTGACGCGCAGACGAAACGGTCTCGCAACGAAATGCATCGCGGCAGGATGTCGCGCTGACCAAAAACTGTCTTGAAAGCCTGTGACAAATGTTCGCGCTACGAGTTGTTTTGCGGTGAAATGTCTGCGATCACAACTTGTCCTCGGCGAAATGTCGCGCTGCCGTTACAACGTTTAATGGCCAAAATGTTGGAATATACTCAATATAGTGTGTACTAGGTAACTGGCTGTATCTTGCATTTTAGACTCGGGAGAAAGTGTATACGATTCTTGCAAAACGCAGCTCTTCCGCTCAACGAGGAAGTGAGCACTCTGCCTTATTCAACCTGCGACTGCGTCTGTGTCCGGTGTGGCCTCTACTGCGCCGGTTCCCGCGCCGTCCGCTGATGCAGCGGCCTCCGGTGCATCTCCGGACTTAATCAACTGGCGGAACAAGTACCTGTCGTCGTCCGTGTCAGACTTTAAGAAGCAGGAGACTGGCAGTTGACAAAGCGGACGATTGGTTGGTCTACATGGATCTTTGACTCGTTTTGTGGATGTTTTTTTATGTTTTCTTCTGCAATCTCATGCTTTTATTGTGGATTTCTGGGACGGCGTTAATGCACTGTAGACGTTACAATGGAAGCAACGGCATCCTTCTCACTTCTGAACCGGACCGAGGATGATTGGGAATTTGCGTATTATTTTTAATTGTGTATTTTTATCTTGTTCGCTTTGGGTTGTACGGAACAGTGTCCACGTTCATGGTTGGTTGCTTGTAAAAAAAGTCCCTCGCATGTTTTTTTCAGTCCGCTATTAACTGTCCCGTGTTCGTACGGTTATTTCTGATGACCTTTACTGCATGCTGCACAAACACTGTCAAGTCGCTTTAATACCACAGCCATGCATTCTGCAGCGTTGGTACAGTGAGATTGATGTGCACACTGCCAAATGAGCTTGTCCAGGACTCCAGCTTTATGCCAGTGCATACGGTCGTAGGCCCACAATTCCTTCGACACTCTCCAACTGTCCAACATACCGCCCAGTTTTGCAGTGATACGTCAAACCCGGTCAAAGCTGGGTGGCAGTAAGTAATAAATTCAATGGTTGGGTCATAAGTGGTACTACCTATTTCTTGTAAACCTACCACATAAAAGGAAACATTGGGTGCCCCTAGATAATCCCTCTGGCTCCTAAAAGAGAAGAAAATGCGTGAAAGTAGACTATAACTTCAAATCAGAGACACTCTTAATCCAGACCGAAATCCATTAATGCGGGCATATGTATGGATGACCGTCTGCATGGGTTGTTGCAGCTGGGATAGTCAGCGGTGTTCACGGTAGCTAAAAACATCAGTAAGCTGTAAGCTGACGCATCCTTTTGTGTATCCCGCTGCCCGCATACATAAATACTGTTGAATTTCTTAGGTTTCTTATGTTTTCTTATACAAACGGCCAATACATACAGATACGTCATGCGGTTCGTTGCTATGGAATGTACGATCACAGCGTGTAGGGCCGATGTACCAACCGCATGCGCAGGAGCCCGTTCGATTCCGTTGTCCTGACAACACGTAAAAAAAACTGTATTGAAAGTCTCTGGCCGGCGATCGATACTGCAGCACTGTTCCGTCGGCCTGCAGCCAGTCGTACATGTATCACGAATATTACAGTTACAACTGAAATACTACCATAAAGCGCTTCAGCTGATAGTCACAGCCCAGTTAGTGAGTGTTTATCAAAAGGAACGTGTCGACCTTGCTGTAACTGTCACACACGAGTGTGATTTATGTTTGTACTGGTTTAAAATTTTATTCCTGTCAAACCGTCGCCGATTTATTTCCTGTCAGGTTTTAATTATCGACGCTTCTTTTGTGCGGTGTATGTGGAAGCCTCAGCTGACCGGCTTAGAAAGCACTCGGTGTGCGGAGAGACGTAAGTCACTGTGCGGTCGTGGCGCGGCAGTTCTCTCAGTTTGCTTTCTACCGGCAAGAGGCAACATGTTCCAGGCAGTAACACCTAATTCAAAGAGCTTAATTTTCTGTTAATTAACATATGTTTGTCGCATTAGCATACGGCAGAGTTCGTGAACGCGCGCTGTACCAGGTAAAGCCCGTGTGGCTACTATATGGCTACGAGCCTACGATCAGTTCCCGTCATCCCTTGTTAAGGTTTTCTTAGATTTCTTAGGGTTTTTCATGTGTTTTAGGCTTTGTTATATTTTTCTCAGGTTTCCTGGAGGTTTCTTCTTGGTAGTATGGAGGATAAACTAGTATGGAATATCTGAAATCAATTGCAACGAATCTGAAAATATACTGTTGCAATATGGGAAACCCAGAAGCAAAAGGGTGTGGAAGCTAGCGAGTAAGTGATGCTGAAAAACTCTGGCCGAAATAAGCGTGGCGGAAATGAAAATGGCCGAAGTGACCTTTAGCCTTCGCTGGTTCGTGGTTTGGAGTTGTTGGCGGTTGCATTAACTTTACACTTTATTTGACCATAATTTTAATTTATTCCATTCGAATTGATTTTTATTGCCGACATCGAGCAGGAGCGAGGCAAACAACGAGAAAGGCAATCGCATCAAAAAGCCGCTGAATGCCTTCATGTTGTACATGAAGGAGCAGCGCGCCCAAGTGCGAACAGAACACATGCTGACCGATTCTGCGGCCATTAACCAGATTTTGGGCAAGAAGGTCGGCGTCACCACTCCATCGCGATGGTTGAAAATATTGTTTTGCAAATGCTCGTAATTTTTAGTGGCACTCGTTGGATGGCGCTGAGAAAAGCAAGTATTACGCAATGGCTGAAAAAGAGCGCGAAACGCATGCACGAACCTATCCCGGATGGACAGCTAAAGACCACTGGGCTCTGCGCCGGCACCGGAAGCCGAAACGTTTAAGGAAGGAGGAGAAGGCGACAGGTTAGATTCGATGAGGTTTTATGAGCTGTTTTTCAGTTTTCTAAGGATTTCTGAAGTTTCTTAACCCTCCAACGCTCACTACCCGAAGGGGTCGGAGTTTCTTTGTGAAAACTTGGATTTTCCGATGAAAAAATTCAATTAAGAAAGGGAATTTTTTGTGTGCTTGTACTGACCATAGGTCACCGGCTGTGACCTGGGTGTTTAGCAACACCATTGGGCGTAGACGGTCCAAATCGTGAAAACGTTTAATTCTATAACAATTCGGCGAACAACAACTGACCGAAACAAAAACGTCCATCGTATAGTCCATAAAGAGGACTTCAAAACAAGGGTATTGCAGTGGTCAGCAAACTGACCACTGGTCACTAAAAACTGGAAAATAACAGAAACGGTTTTTGCATGATATAGTAATGGTGGATAAATGGACACACCAACTACAGCGATTTTCAACAATCCTGTTCTTGAAATAGCCGTTACGTTTTGTATCACGTATCGCGTAACAGTCTTTATGCCACGCCTACATCATGCATGCATGCACTTTCATGGATGTTGCCCATGCATTTGCATCGGAAATCAGCAAGGATGGTCCAGTAGCACGTTTGGTAGTGATGTGCAAAGCTCACATCAGAAGTTTTGGAAGCAGCAGCCGCCATTACACACGCAGCATCGGCCGAATATTACTAAGAAACCTGGCGCAAAGGTCACTGCTCACTACCGGTCATGTGTTTATTGAAGTTGTTATCATCTACGGCTACTAAAGGTTGGCGTACTTCTTTTCTGCTCGCCTACAACCTTGTAACGTCCGGTTGGTGGAGATCGCAAAGGCGCAAGACCGACTGCAGGGTTGTCATGCCGATTAGTGGCATTGCACTATTGCAGGTTACGAAACATGGCTGCCTCGCTCGGTTATCTTGAAGGTTTCGTTGCCCGGAAACGACCACTGATTCGATCGTTCGAGGCTATGGCCGACCGCCCAGGGTGCTGCTTAACTAAATCGTTTTTGGAAGCGTTCCGGCAAGCAGAACCACGTCAAGCACGTTAGAAGTCAGAGCCAACAATCCCTTATCCGACTTACATTATTATAACAGTGTCGAAATTGCACCCGCCCATACTTCAGGACCACACATGCCCAATGGTATCTGTACGCAACACGAGTTTTCGATGGACTGTGGCCATCTACTGTTCAATTTTCGGAACCGATGCTTGTTACTACGTAATTAAGCATCACTGAAAGTACATTACTGAATTATTTCAGATTAATTAACTCAGTGACTAATTAGTTAATTACGAGGAACTCTTGAAGGTTAGAAAGTTCTAAATCAGCGACTTTTGGGAACTCGTGGTTCCTGAGGGACTTAAGATTCCAGTTTGGTTTGTTTTTTTATTGCTGCTGCAAGGTCTCGCAACGCTAATTACGCTAACTGATATCGATTAATTGCTGTTGTGCATTAAGAAAAACATCTTAAAGACCCTGTTGCGCCCCAACACCAATGGGCGTCAGCGGGTTAAGCCTATTTAAGTATCTTATCTTCGTTTTTTTCCGCCAGTTTAAATATCCGTTTTTATTTGGCAGAATCGAAAAAATGTCGAGCTGTATTGGGAATGGACCGTCGAGCGGAATGGTGTAGAGCATGTCGGTAAGCAGTATGTTTCTCGCGGCGCGACTTTTATTCGCAGCGAGACATACGGATGCTGTGACATTTCGGTCTGGGACATAGTTATTGCTTTGATACTTTTGCACTTTGCCGGTAGCACTATGCTCGCGAAGAATTTGACTTGGGAATCTCGAAAACTGCGACAATTCGCCGCAAAAGAACTCGGTTCGGTATGTATGCCGAACCTCGAGGTTCGGCTAGTTTTTGCACGTTTCTCTATGTTAGGTTTCACGGCTTGCCGGTTTTTGTTGGTTTTGAATTTTGTTAGTTTTTCTTAAGATTTCTTACATATTAATAATTTCGGTTTCGACCTCCGGTTTGCTGCCCGCATGTTGCTGATTATCCTGAGAGACAGGTTGTTGATCGACCTTTCGGTTTTCTACAATTTTGCTGCCCGCCATTTTGCGGAACTATTTCATTAACCCCCAGCTTGCTTTTCGGTCAGTTTCTTGGTTTCCTAAGTGCTTTTACTGGGTTTATTAAGTTACTTAGTGTTCTGTTACGTCAGTGTTACGTTTGTTATAATCTCTTAGGTTGTCTCATGATTTCAGAGGTTTATTTAGGTTATTCGTAGGTTTTCTTCGGTTTGTTAAGTCTTTTTATGATTTCTTAGGGTTTTTAGGTTTTCCTACATTGTCTTAGGTCTTCCTAGGTTATCTCTGTCTTTATAGGCATTCCTGGCTTCTTGAGTTTTTGGCAGGCTTCGAAAAGCTATTTTATTGATCATCAAATTTATGGGACACCAATATAAATATGCAAGCCAAGAAAAGCACTTTTCTTCACGTCACAGCGACCTCCCCTTTACGGCAGTTGGTCCATACTGCGTGACGCAGATATGCAGAACTTGCATATCCCGCCCAGGAAAAGCACAATAAAGAAACTACTCCGGAGTAGTTTTTTGAAATGGCAGCCCAAATAAGTGGCTTATTTCTCATACTACAGCATAAGCGCATCGCGCGCTCTTCTATAAAATTTATCTTATTTACTTTGGTTTTGAAGTTTTCCTAACATTTCTGTACGGCATAATAATTTACTCTTAATAAAAGTATTGATTAACCAATTTGATGAATTTGTTGTTTTTTTATAATTTACAATGATGGCGGTACGCAAAGGGGCTCCCAAAGTTAACAGCTTAGCCTTGCAAGATAAGCTACTGTTTATTGGATGCCTCCGTATGACTCAACTTAGGTTGTGACGTGAAAAAAAGTACTTATCTTCGTTTGCATATTTATATTTGTGTCTCATAATTGTCGTCAGCAAAGTGTCGGTGTTAAGCAGAGGGCCGTTCAGCAAGCTGTCGATCAGCGAGTTGTTGTTATAATAACAATAAAGTTTTCTCTGCGAGGTGGTTATGCGGCGAAATGTCGGCGACCAAAACGTCCTCGGCGAAAGGTCGCGGTGCCCTTACAACGCTTTATTGCAAGAACGTTTGGACGCAGTGTACACTAATCAGTTGTATTTTCCACTTTAAGACACAAGAAAAAGTGTTTAGACACAGCCGTTGAACGCCTTCATCCTGTATACGCTGGAGTAGCGCGCCCGAGTGTGCGCCAAATACGTGCTGGCAGATTCTGCGGCCATTAATCGGATTTTGGGCCAGACGTCGCGGTTGTTGGAAATCTTGTTGTGCAAATGCTCGTAATTTTTAGTAGCGCTCTTTGGAGGGCGCTTAGAAGGACAAGTATTACGCAATGACTGAACAGGAGCGCGAGCAATATGCACAAACCTATCCAGAATGGACAGCTGATGACCGCTATGCTCGCCGCCGGAGCGGGAAGACCAAGCATACAAGTTAGAAGGAAACCTCGGATGGTTCCTGCTTAGCTTCCCTCAGGCACGGAATCAGCATATTTTTCACAGCTTTTAATACCCTGTTATATTTTTGCAGTATTCTCTTATTAACGCTAATGTCTCGAGAAACGCTAACGAGGTGTTGGGACATTGGCCAACCCAATGCTCAACTGCAAGGTCTCAAGGTAGCTGCAGAACATGCTCGACCACCGGAAGGAATGCTTGCTGGTAAAGAATGCGGATTTAGGTTATGCAGAATGCACCTGGTGCGCGCTCGCTCCAGGAACCCTGATTCGTGGCCAGGGTGTATATGAGAATGCGAATGCTTGCTGCGTTCCCTTCCGGTGCGGTTCCGTGCGTACCGTGGCGGGAGAGAGCAGTGAGATGGGTTGTGCCTTTAATCAATATAGAAGTTGCTAAAGGCTGGGAGGGTGGTTAAAGAAAACACACCAAAGGTCACTGACCAAAATTGCAGGTGGAAAACAGAAAAGAAATTTACCGCACAAAGTCTTCAGCAACAAGAAAAGAAACCACGATTTTCAGATGCAACAAAAATGACTTCCGAATGCAACTTTGCTATAAAGAGCGATATATGCACAACACCGCGATGAACAAAGGCAAGATGGCGTCCGGCAAGAGGTTAGCCGATCACTTGCGTTGGGAATGCCTTTGCGGATATTTCAGGAACTTTCTAGAGCCAGCGTTTCTCTCAACTGCGTTAACCTAAGTTAGCGATATAATCGCTAACTTCTATTAACATAATATCTCCTCTAGTATATTTTATTTCACCTGCGGTACAACGTAATTTTGAATTAATTCAAAACATCAGCATTTTTACAACATGAGAATCTCATTAAACTTTTCCGCTCCTTCCATCGTTCCCATAACCGATGCCGCGTTACCACGCTGAATCTCTAAAGACAATCTTTGCCGTAAAAATTCATGGGAACGGGTTTCGCCTGTGTGTTGCTCTAGTCGTTTGCCCAAAGCTTTGATAATTCCTTTGATAATTTAATAAGCCTCTAGTATTGAATATGCTCTCTTATTTTGCAGTACCGGGAAAATGTGGAAAGGTACTGGGAATCAACCGTCAAGCGGAATGGTGTGAAGCTTGCCGGTAAGGTCTCTGTACTTGCGCTCTCTAGATCCGGATTTTGGGCCAGAAGGTGGGCGTCACCACTCGGTCGCGGTCGTTGGAAAGCTTGTTATGCAACTGTTCAGAATTTTTAGTGGCAATCATTGGATGGCGCTGAGCAGAGCAGGTATTACGCAATGGCACAACAAGAGCGCGAAAAGCTTGCGCAAACCTATCCAGGATGGACACCTCAAGCCAGCTACGCTATGACTCGTGGCCAGTGCCGGAAGAAGAAACGCATAAAGCAGGAAGGTTAGCATCGCTTAGGTTGTCGTATGTATTCTTCGGCTTTCTTGGATTTTCTTAAACCTTCTTTGATTTCCTTGGTTTTTTGGGTTCGTTATCTGGATATTTGTCGTAGCTTCTACAAAATATTTATATCCTCTCTTATTTTACAGTACCGAAAAAATGCCGAGCAGTATTGGGAAACGACCGTCGAGCGGAATTGTGCACAAAGTGCCGGTAAGTGATTTAGCGCTCTTTATTAATAACAATGGACAAATCAGGTGGAAGAAAACTAAACACATTACATTTTTCACAACAGCAAAACTTCGTTTAAGCTATCCTCTCCGTCTATAGTGCCAAGGATAGATGCTGCATTTCCGCGCTGAATTTCCAGCGATAACCGTTGACGCAGAAATTCATGCAATCGACGCTCTCCGGTATGCTGCTGCAGTCTTTTGCCCAACTCTTTTACAATGGCGATGGCCGACGGGCCCCAAGGACCCATCGTCTCAAAGGCGATTGGAGAAAAAATGTAGCGCCCTTGCAGATAGGCATACAGTTGGGACTTCCTTTCTTCCGCTTGAGCAGCAGCAGCACCTGCCGTAACCGACGTAGACTGAAGATGGGAAAGGGCTATTGTGTCGACGCACGTCACATCCCAGGCCAGGCACATCCCTCTTTTCCAAGCAAACGTTGTACAACCGTCTGGGCGTTGATCTGTTGTGGAGGACGTGCCGCGAGGTTCAAGCTTAGCTGGGATGCCAGCTGAAACACAAGCCCGACACACGATACTGTTTAAACCTCCGTGTCGCGCATGTCTACCGGCCGAGTAGCTGCACGATAGCCCGTGGTGCCCGAGCTTGTCAACCAGTTTATGGCATTTGGTACAGTTATGCGGCTCACAAATATCCGCTCCAAGACGCAGGCCAATTGAGATTTTCATCGTATCGTCGTCGAGGAGGTTGCCGATGTGGGCTGAGGGAAGCGCGTTCAGCCAGATGCCAGCTTCCGGTCTTGACTGTGCGAGTAGGCGGGCTGTTTTAACCCGATCATGGCAAAACAAGTCCATTAAGACTGAAACTGACTCATTACAGAGCGGCAGGTCCCACGTTTTTTGCAGCTTCCGGAATGCAATTTCAGGGATTTCAGATTGCCGAGCCTTCGTTTTCCACAGCTGTATTGCTTCTGAAGCGTCCACTGCCGGATAATGGGGAAGCATCGACGATAACAAATCAAATGCGGAGTGAATCGAAGCCAAGAAGGCTGGGAGTGATAATTCTTCCGCACGACATATGCCAATACCTCCTCGACTAACCGGAAGAGTCGCTTGTCGCCAACATGGGTAGTCGTCATGGTTCACACGAACGTTACTTAGTTCTTGAAAACATGAACGTATAGCCTCGTCGATTTGGTAAAGCTGGTTGGGATTTTTCCAGGCATTGCAACATCTGAGCACATATATTATTTTCGGGGCGCCCAAACAATATCTGAGTAGATATAGTGCATGGTGGCGAGGAAGAAGTTGCAAGCGTTCACAGGCTGTCTTTATGGCGCATGATTTCTCCGCAAGAGTGTCACCAATCGCGTCGTCCAGAACCGGGGCGCCTAGCAGTGTTAAAGTGGAGCTGGACATCACACGGAGTTGTGGATGGTGCGAAACAAAGTCCTCAACAACTTCCTGCCGTTCGCTTTCAGTGCCTCCTGATACAAAAAGCTCGCACTTAGACTCATTTATTTCCAGTCCAATGGCACGGGCGCCTTCAATAACCCGAGTAAAATTTTCCACTACTGTCGCCGGCGCTCCGCCCAGGGTCCCATCGTCCAGGTACCAAGCGTTAAGCTCAGTACTGAGCGTAGCTATTACACGGAGTAGTGCAAGGCAAAATAACAGGGGTCCCAACGGATCGCCTTGCTGTACCCCAGATTCAGATGACAGCATCGTCTGATCAATAAACAAGGACGAATGATGCCCATACGCCGACCAGAAGAATGCATCGTATTCGGGGAAGTGGGTATGAACAGCATCCAAAATTACGTCTCGGGATACAGTGTTGAAGGCATTGCGAAAATTTATCTTCAAAAGCGCTTTAATACTTTCTGGTGAGGACTCGACGAAATGTCTGGTAGCGTGGACGATGGCTTCGGCCCCTCCCCGGACATTAAAGCCGGCCTAGTGAGGTGTGAGCAAAGCGGTTGCCCGGTCCGCTATTCTGGTGCATATAATTTTAGCGATCAGGCGACGCTGAGATAGGCCAACCGCTATCGGGCGCAGCCCACCGTCCTTCTTGCGCAGCGCCAGTAATCTACCACCAAAGAAGATCGGCCGTATATCCGCAGGTATTTTACCGTGTGAAACCAGCGTCAGCACAGAGGCAATGGCTTCGCAAAAGGGTCCGTTAAGATCATCTAGCTTTGACCCCACCAAGCCCAACAAATGTTGAGGCCGTAAGCCATCTGGACCTGCAGCAGAGCCCCGTGGGAATGTGGATAGCAGCGAAAACTTCAGCAGCAGTAAAAGCAGGCGCAGTAGCAGCGGTTGTGGCGTGACGAGCCGTGGACGGTGGGGCGCTCAGTGGGTGCTTCTCTCTTAAACTTCGGAGAACCTCAGGCGTGCACTTCGCCACCGAATCTGTAGACAACAATACGCGCATGGCGCCAGAGATAGAACCATCATCAATTTTTTGGCCGACTTGACGAACGAGATCTTCTTCGCTGTTGCGCTTCTTCCGACTTGGCGGCGGGGGACTGGGGGGCAGATCAACACCTTGCTCGTACAATGCAAGGTTTCTCTTCATTGCGGTTGCAAGTGAAGCAGATCGCTCAGATTTAACTTTCGCTGGCAGACGGAGGGCATTAGGACTGAATGACTGCAGTTTATACCAAGATTGACTGTCGTTCTTTGTGGCGACCTGCTGGAGAACTTTCTGAAGAGAGGACCTCACTGCGGGTCTTTGCACCATGTGGAATGCGACGCAGTATTCGCTCTTTGCACGGGAGAAAAGATGCGACCGTAGGTGGGACAGGTGCGGATCCTCTCACGTTACTTGACGTAGAGGAGGATGCAGCGGCGACAGGGGCGGCGGCCGGGAGGAGCTTCAGGACCTGCGACAGGGTTTTGGGGCAAATGGGTCTGTGTGATCCCCAGGCCTGTAACAGTTTACCGCAGCCAGAACAAGAGTATTGGGGCATTGTAAGGGAACATACACCAACAGGTATCGTGAATAAAGGAGCTGACAGTGGGGACTTACAAGAAATCCTCTGGTGTGTCGCTGGATGTCTACGGGACAGCTGCCACCACACAGCCTCTGGAGAACAACAATCTACCAGACTCAGGTCCCGTAGCCACCCTCCATACTGAATAACGGGAAATTTGTCATTCAGGGGCAAAAATTACAAGCCCAATTACAAATAGAATTGACGATACTACAAACTTCAGATTATTTGATACTTATAAATCCATCTCATTAAAAGTGATTTGCACTCTCTTCTCGTGCGACCGCACACGGACAACCGGTTGTGCCACATTTTCGCCGCACTCGAAATAACCGCGCGACTTTATTCACCACGTGCCATACGGACGCTGGGGGCAGTTTGGTTTGGGACATATTTCTCTGAGACATTTCACTATACCGCAAGCCGTATAGTCGCGAAGAATTCGACACGGTTGGTTTTACGAATTTCTTGGTCTGTCAGTTTTCGTAGATGTTCGCTTTCTTAGGTTTTCCTGGTTTCTTAAGCATTCTTATGTTATTCTTAGGTTTCTTAGGTTTCCATGACTGTTTAGTAAGCCATGAAAACAAAGAAAGCGAGTTGGTTTTCGCGGTGAAAAGTTCTGCGGCTTGTTGTCCTTGGCGAAAATTCGCAGCGCCCTTAGGACGCTGTGTTGCAATAACTGTGTTGCAAATTAGCAATCTTGCATTTTAGGCGCAAGCACAAGTGTATACGATTCTCAGAAAACACTGCTCTTCCGCTCAACGAGGAAGTGAGCGGTTTGCCTGATTTAACGCCGGCTGCGTCCGTGACCTCATCGATGCCGGTTCTCGCATCCTTTGCTGATTCAACGGCTTCCTGCACATCTCCCTCAACGACGCTTCAGTAAATATTGTTTCATCAACGTAGTAAACAGATGTACATAGTCTATGAACAGCTGATCCGTGTAAACTAAAATCAATACTTCGTTCTGTCTCATATTTCAGTCACTTGGTGTGTAACTTTCCGGACAAACAAAAATGCCAGAAATGAGTGGTTTTCATTGTAAAAACTTTGCACATGAATATCGAGGCATAAACAAAAGAAAGTTTGAATATCGAGGCATAAACAAGAGAGGCATAAACAAGAGATACGATTTGACATTACGCTCAGGAAACCACAGAAATCACTAAACATTGAACTGGCATGTGTATCCATGCGAACAGTTTGCTTTATATATGCCGCGGCAACTAAGCCTGCGCTTGCGGGGCGCTTGTCCTGTTGACCACTGTCCAACGGGAGACATCGTATCGCCTCTTCTTCCTCTGCTGCCTTAACTGGAATTAGCTCCGCTAATTCTATTTCAGGCAGCGCCGTGTGGGGACCGGAAATGCACGGAGTCTTGACCATCGCTCGCACCGTGCTGCTCGCTTTCGGTTAGACTGCCTTAACGTTGCAATTTGCTTGTGTGATTACCAAATATTCGGCGTTTCCGACGGAAATTTGCCAATATTCCACCCAATCACCCTTGCTCTCCCGACCGCGTATTTGAATTTAAATTGTACTTTTTCCTATTTCCAAGTTATTTCTTTTAAAAAATGTCTTATATATTTTGAAGTTCTTATAGAAAATACCAAAAAAAAAAAAAGATTCATGTGTAAAGTAGTGGAGAGCAAGCGGTCTTTTACCTTATTGTTGCTTCCGATGCACGAGTTTTGTTTACAAAACTTTCAAAAGAATAGGTTACGCGTGCCTTTTCCCCTAATTTGTAATACGGGTTTTTTGCCGCATAACAGCATACGGAACTCAATAAAGGTTGATATATATATATATATGTAGGTAACCAAACGAAGAACAGGACCAGGTACAGATATGTGAAAGAACCGCTCTTCCACGTTTGCAACTTTCAGAAATTTTAAGGTCCATGTTTTCAGCTGTGTTTTGATGATTACAGACAGGTTAAAAACAAATCAAAAAATTTTTTGTGCGATCAGCAGCCATTCATGAAACGCGCCACAGGGGGGGGGGCGGTGCAAGTGACCGATGACCAGAACTGAAACGGTATATTTAAAGTGACCGAAATATGAGACAAAACGACGTACTAGTTAAACGGGGGTTGCGCGCGAAATGTGCGTTAGCCGAAGTGGGTGTAGGCGGAAACGAAATGTGGCCAGAGTGACCTTTAGCCATTGCCTGGCTAGTTGTTTACGTATCATGAAGTTGCTGTCCGTTGCGTTCACTTTACACTTTATTGAATAATAATTTAATTGAGTCCATTTACTCATTGGGATTAATTTGCTATTCTGGAATGATTTTGATGTGACACAGGTCGT